>NC_058411.1:68206475-68261552 GCF_002201575.2 Neomonachus schauinslandi | reverse complement strand
CTTTCTTTCTTTCTTTCTTTCTTTCTTTCTTTCTTTCTTTCTTTCTTTTTCTTTCTTTCTCTCTCTCCCTCTCTCCCATTTTCCCTTCCTTCCTTCCTTCCTTCCTTCCTTCCTTCCTTCCCTCCTTCCTTCCTTCCTTCCTCTTTTAATCCTGCATGACCTTGGATTGACAATCCCTTGGTTTCTCAGTCCCCCCGAGGTTTCAGAGGTATTGAGGATGTTGTTTCAATTCTATTGCTATCTTTACTGCTATTATTATCTCAGAGGCCTTGCACAGTTCAGAGTAAAAACTGACTGCTTCTTTATAAAAGTTATAACAGGATAGAGATACTAATGATGATGTAATAATAGTTAATAGCTGTTCTTCATTGTATCCTAGGTGGATAGGAATAGATGACTTGTAACTGAGAAAGGCATTTTGAATTTAAATAATTTTTTGACTGCTATACTTGCTAACATGATAGGATATGTAATTTCCCCTACTGGAGATTTTCAAATAAAATGGTGGATTACTATGTTTATGCCAAGTGAAATCTTACCCTGAAATTGTAGTTTGACTATATTAACCTCTTCTAGTTAATTAATTTGCCATGCATTTAATAATTTTTTTGTAAGTTAGTATGCCTCATCAAAAATATCACCTTTGTTTAATGCATCTCAGACTAGGCTATAAATCCTATTGTTGGGAATTGTTTTCTTTTCTTTCTTTTTTTTTAATGAGTGAAAATGATTGGATTTAAAGGGATAGAATGCAAATTTTATGT
The DNA here is from genome assembly GCF_002201575.2 of Neomonachus schauinslandi. NCBI lineage: Eukaryota > Metazoa > Chordata > Mammalia > Carnivora > Phocidae > Neomonachus > Neomonachus schauinslandi. The sequence goes on along the minus strand of NC_058411.1, from coordinate 68,260,788 downwards.
AGTTATTAAAATGATTCATCTTTCAAACAGTTTGAATGTTGAGATAGACTTTTTTGGCCTATATGCATACACTTGGCAATTGTTCTCCTTTTAGGGATCAGCAGGGAAAAGATTCACTATGGCTACTCATCTAATACGATCTCCTGAAGGAGAAATCTTTCATTTTCCTGAGCTTATTAAATGTCAAATAAAGCAAAACAACACAAAACAAAGAAACACCTGTCTTCTATGTAGAATTTCACAGTGCTTATATTGTTCCTCTTCTTCTGCTTTCTATTTCTGTAGAAAGTAAAAGCTTTAAGAAGTATGCAGTGTGGGTTATTTTATCCTATATTGGAATGGTAGTACTGTGACCTTACTGAAAAAAAAGGTTAGTTTTGAGGAGATAAAATAATTGTGGCATTTGGGCTGATGAACTGGCCTTTTTAATATTTTGGAGATAAGGTGAGTTATGATTGGGGAGAATTCAAAAGACCGTCAGAGGCACGTTGAGAATTTTGTTTTATGAAATTCTTATCCCAAACATAAATGCAAATAAGGTAGATAAAGAGAACTGAGCCAGGCTTTTAATAGAACAATAATTTTGAAATGGCTCTTTGGAGATCTTAGTAGAAAAACAAAAGGTAAAAGCAAGAATTATATTTCTTAGCATTTAACTGAAACTGGGGACAAGAGCCAATATTGGTTATGTTTAGTGTGACAACATACTACATTGTTCCAATTTTGTGTTAGGTATTTGAAAAGCCTGAAGTTTGGTGCAGGAATATGATATTAGAAATTCTTTCTTTCCTTCCTCTCCCCTCTCCCCTCTCATCTTCCTTCCTCCCTGCTCCTCACCCTTTTTCCTACTGGTAAGAAATGAATGTAGATGGAACACTTTGATGAATGGATTTTGTACAATTTCAGTGAACAAATATGTACTTAACAGGTTAAATTGGGTTTCTCAGTGTGTTCACACATTATCAGAGTTATTTATAATATAACCTGTATTCTTATGTCTGTGGATGAATTTCATTACACAATTTATATAAAATAGATAATAGATTAATGAATGTTATTATTTCCTTACTTTCACTAATTAGGTTATTATTAAATGAGATCAACTAAATTCTGAAGCTTTTAATGGAAAATTGATGTAGCTTTTGTGAGCCCTAGAAATCTTATTTCTTTGTTCTATCACTGTAATATATAGAGAGATTCATCATCAAAATTTGATATTTAAATCAAATTAAAGGGTATGATCAGCCTTATAAATTTTATGAAAAAAATTAAAGAAAGTTCATAGAGAAATTAATGTTTTATCTATTCACTTACAAGTAGAAGGCTTTCTAAAGAGAAAACTGCTTACAGCTATTCAGTCTTTTTTCAGTGATTTCAGTACAAAAATGAACAATTTCAGGTGCCACTTTATTTTGACTGTGCTGTCTAGTAACTAGTGTGATTGTTTTTTTTTTTTTAAAGATTTTATTTATTTATTTGACAGAGACACAGCGAAAGAGGGAACACAGGCAGAGGGAGTGGGAGAGGGAGAAACAGGCTACCCACAGAGCAGGGAGCCCAATGCAGGGCTCGATCCCAGGACCCTGGGATCATGACCTGAGCCGAAGGCAGATGCTTAACGACTGAGCCACCCAGGCACCCCAGTGTGATTGTTTGATAGAGCAGAGTAAGTAAAAAATGAGAGACAAAGGAGGAGATAGAGAGAATGCTAGTAACAGATCCTGTGAAAACCCCTGTAAGATTTAGACATGTTTTAATCTTAATTGGTTAGTTAACATTTCACTCAAGAATATATATATTCATATATATTCATATTCATACACAATTCATATATTGATGTACATAACTTTGTTTATTTTCCTGTATATCTTTTATATAGGGTTTTAGGCTTATTATAAATTTTGAAGTTATAATAATATGACATCCTACTACTGTTATCATACAGATAAATACTCATTGCCTTTTTTCTATGGAATTTCGAAGAGTTTAGATACATCACCTAGTAAATGCATTGTCATATACTCATCCTTTAAGTCTCTGCTGAAGTTTTAGAGTGGTTTATCTTTTGTCTAGAATAGGGTAGGTCTCCACCTTTCTAACACCTTTAATGAATTATTTAGTGTTTGTTGTCTTCCTCAGTGTACCTCTATGCTTATCACCCTACCTGGTACATGATGTGTTGAATTAAATTTAACAGAATTTCTCAGATACTCCTTTATATTTATTTGAAAGAGTTTATCCGCATTTGCTAGTTGGAGGAAACCAACAAAAAGAGATTAAGATTTGCTCATGATCTCATGATCTCTGGAATCGCTAGAATCCTCATTTACTGAGTTTTATTCTAATGCTCTTCTTAAGGTAATACTATAATCCTTAAACCTAAATGTAGCCTATGGCTAATGAAAGCTGAACGCTAAGACATATATCTAAGCATAGCCTAGAATTCAAAAATGTTGGATCTTACACTAATCCTGCTACTAATAAGTTTGGAAAAGTTTCTTATATAAGTATGAATATAAATAATCTTTGCAGAAGTTGTTTTTGTGTTTCATAACTCTAATAACATTATACTGAAGTTATTTTAAAGTATTTTTTCAAGATATTTGGTGCAACATGGTCGTTTGAGAATTCCATGCTTTGCTTTTTCTCCAGAGCACTTAGCATTACTTTACATTTATATATTTTGTGTGTGTTTTTTTTTCATTCCAGGTGGAAGCTCTGTGGAGGGAGGGACTTTGTTTAGGTTGTTCACTTCTGAACCCCCCTCTTAGAAAAGTGCCTGGAGCAGCACTGATGCCCAGTTAATATTAGATAAGTCAGTGAATGAATGAATCATTCTTGTGGGTGGTCGGCAATGACTCTACAGCTGAGCTTCAGTCTTGGTGAACTCTGACCTACTGTGAGCTTTCAGCTCTACTTTCTGGCAGTTGTTCTAGCAGTACCTTTGCTTTGGTTTTAGTTTGGGCTTTGGTTGCTTCTTCATTTTTATCTTTTGTCCAGATGAATTAACTGGGATTCTATTGTGGCTAGACATCAACGTAGGATCTACTTCCACTGTCATTCTAAGATTTTAAGGTTGTGGCATTTCTTGTTACTTATAAGGAATGGTTTTTGTAGGGTAGACAAGTCAAGGATGATAACTTGCTAAGGTGCTGTGCTCAGATTCAGAGATTTATGCTCAGGTGGGCTTGCTTGTGTAGGCCATCTACTGGTGAGGTTTACCTCAGCAGTGGATAAGTGAAATGATACAGATATACAATATGTCAAATAAAATAATAGTATAATGCCAACTAATCTCAGAGAAAGATAATTATTTTGTGGAACAGAAGGAGCCAATATAAATGAAATAGCGTATTCTAAGCAGTAATTGTTACTCATTACTGTAATCTAATTTTGACTTTAAATTCCAAGCCTAAGTATCTTACCCTGGACCTTTTGATAGTATCAGATGGTCCTTGGCTTTCCTAAAAATTCTCTTTCCGTGTACAAGTGTTGAAGATTTACTTTACTAGGTAGGCCAAATGACTGAAGAATCAATTTGTATGTTTTAAAATATAGGCACTATCACAAGAATAATGTAACTATGGCATGTTTCCAAGAAATGACTTGGGAATAGATTTTATTGGACAAAATATATTCATAGTATGTGACTGCTCTGTAAATTTTGGCCTACAGTAGTAGAATATGTGTCCGTTTGTAGATTCAAGGAAGAGGAAAAATATAATTTGCTGCTATGCTGTGGTAATAATAAGTTCCTAGAGGGACATCAGGCTAAAAATAATTTATTGAAACTGCCCTCGATTTCTAAAGACATTTCTGAGTTGCATTTAGAACATAGCCATTGATTACAAAGTGTGATGTGAGAAGGCAAAAGAGGCCAATTTTCCTGCAAACAAATTAAGAGATGCATATTGACTGCAGGGAAGTATGTCATCACTGAGAAATCGAAAGCAATGGGACTTTAGGAAATCAATCAGCAGTCCAGTCAAATGAAATTTTTTTCTCATACTTTGTTGCTGGAACCCTATGTGGGATGGACATATTTTCAGCAGATATAAACTTTTTATTTTTATAGTAAACCCAGGTCAATAAAATGAATAGAGGGACAGGTTACAAGTTCTAACTCATTCACATTGCATATTTTCAGAACCCTAAAAAAACCCCAAAAGTTCCCTGAAATCCTGTGTAAATATACATTCTTATATAATAAATTTTGTCCCAGTGACCCATTTAGCACTTTGGGTGCCCTATGAGAAGGTATGACTCTAATCTGAGACCAATAACCAGTTGCCACATTTATTTTAACATTTTGGGGAATGAGAAAAAAAAAACAGTATTTTTTTCAATACTATAGCATTACATTCTAGCCAGTTCTACATGGAGCTGTATGCTATAAGATTTCAAGTTTACTTTTTTTTCCCCTGAAATAATGATAGGAAAATATTTTTAAAGATAAAAATTCAAATAATGCTTTTAGATCTCAAGCACAAAATGATTCATTTGAGCATATGTATTTGCTCACTGTGGTACTAAATGCTCTCTGTTTCTTAAGATAATAAAACAGAGTTGGGCGCCTGGGTGGCTCAGTTGGTTAGGCGACTGCCTTCGGCTCAGGTCATGATCCTGGAGTCCCGGGATCGAGTCCCACATCGGGCTCCCTGCTCAGCGGGGAGTCTGCTTCTCCCTCTGCCCTCTTCCCTCTCGTGCTCTCTGTCTCTCATTCTCTCTCTCTCAAATAAATAAATAAAATCTTAAAAAAAAAAAAAGATAATAAAACAGAGTTGATAGTTAACAAGTGCACAATATGCCCCAAATTTCTTATCTTCAACAGGATGATAGACACTTTTTCCAGAAACCTTTTAAAAAAGTATTTTTAGGGAGTTAAAACCTATCCTCCAAATATATCAAGTTAGGATGTATTAGGTGGTTGATAAAATGACACTGAGATATGTATAGTAAGCCAGTTTTAAAATACCTAAGTTAAATCCAACTTGTTTCATTAAGTACTATGTGCAAAGCCCTGTGCTACCTGCACTAGAGTATCAAAATGCCTTTGATGCAGTTTTCATTTTCAAAGAGATTATACTCAATAATGTGTTCAATTGGAGCACCTGGGTGGCTCAGTCGTTAAGCATCTACCTTCAGCTCAGCTCATGATCCTAGGGTCCTGGGATCGAGCCCCGCATTGGGCTCCCTGCTTGGCCGGGAAGCCTGCTTCTCCCTCTCCCACTCCCCCTGCTTGTGTTCCCTCTCTCGCTGTCTCTCTCTCTGTCAAATAAATAAATAAATAAAATCTTTAAAAAAAAAGTTCAATTAATACAATATAGACTCAGATTTGAGTGCATTTCTTACTAGAAAATGTCCATTTTCCTTCTATAACTAATCTAGGACAATAAAAGTAAAAATACTTTTAAATGTTTTTAGTTTTTTTTTATTTTAGAAGATATATTTAGGGATATTAAAAAAATAGCACATATTGTATATTTTATAATTACAAAAATAATGCATGCCAAGAGTAGAAAATTCAGACAGCATGAATTAGCTTGAAAAAGAACATAAAAAGGATTCATGATTCTGCCACTTAATAATGAGCACTGCAACAGAGGTAAGCCCTGTTGACTGCTACTGGCAAAATATATTTCCAGTATTTTCTCCAGTTTTGTTTCAAGATTGCAGAATAAACATACTGCAGTCATCCTTTGCTACCTCAAACCTTAGTTAGCAATTACACGTATAAAAGTAAATAAATGTGTGTATATGTAATGTATAAATATGTATATATATAGTATGTATCTAGTGTGTATGTATATATGTGTGTATATAACAGATATATATAATTTATATTGTATATACATGTATATTGTATATATACTATATATATATTAAGTACTTTAAAGATTTATATATACTCTGGTTTCTCTTCAAATCATATAAATCGTGGGACACCTGGGTGGCTCAGTCGGTTAAGCGTCCAACTCGATTTCAACACAGGTGATCATCTCAGGGTCATGAGATCCAGCCCCACGAATCAGGTTCCCACTGGGCATGGAACCTGCTTAAGATTCTCTCTTTCTCCCTCTCCCTTTGCCCCTCCTCCTCCTCCTCAGTACTTTTGTAGTTTCCTTCATTTTAATCCTAGATATTTTGGACAAAGTTTATGTATAAGTATTTTCATATTTTCACTCTTTCTATTTTCTAAGATTCAAAGAAAAGTTACTAAGTTTTGCATATTAACTTTTTAACTATCTTCCTCCATTCCCTAATTAAATAATTTTTATTTGACTGTATTAATTATAATTCTTCATGTACCCTCAGAATGTCTTCTGATTGCCAAGTTTTTTTTTTCCAACATGCATCCTGACTCAAGCTGTATACATTTGCAATATCTGATTTTTAACCACACACTTCATCCTATTGACCCAGAGTGAAAATTGATACTCTTGTCTGAAGGACTGTTCCCTTGAGTATATTTAAACCAGACCGATCTCTGTGTTTAATCTGGGTTCATCAGGAACCATTAGCCTTGATTGGTTTGTTTTTCTCCCCCTCCATCTCAGGACTTGATTCTATTGAGTTAAGAAATATTCTCCCCAGAGAATAGCTACCACAAGCCTGTTTCAAGTAATTCCAATCTCTCGCTTATAGAAATTGAACTGATCTTTTTTTTTTCTTTCTAGTTTTATTTGAAGAACTGCTGTAATGAATTCTGTATTTGCTCAAATCTTTGAAGATCTGTGAGGAAAAAACAGTTGCTCAAATCTCTATCATGTTAGCATGCTATTTATCATACTTTCCAATCGTCATTGCTAAATTATGCAATCCAGTTGAAAAGAATAAGCATTATTTATTGAAGACTCATATGCTGATATCCAGTAAATCTCATAAATCATGATTTGACTAATTTGGGATTTATGGTATTGAAGAAAAGAGCTAGGTATATGTTTATTTTTGCAAAATATCAGAGAAATAGATTAGTAAGCATTTTAGTAATGTAAATAAGACTGAGGAAGAATTATTAGGAACAGACTTTATTTCTTTTAAAATATTGTAGCATAACACATTACTCAGAAAATAAGGTAATCTATTGAATTATTGAATTTGCTAGGGTGCAAATTACATCTATGAGCCCCATCATAGCTCTTTTATAATAGTGCTTAATTAAGTTTTGCTGCTAATATGTGCAATCCATCCCTGAGTACAGTAAAACTCTCATTCAGATTTTACTACTATAATTCTGAGGTAGAAAAAGCTTTGTATTATCATTCAAAACATATAGTTCTAGCTCTCCTTTTGAATAACTGTGACTTAGGACCTCAAGTAATTTACCTCTTCTGAGTTAATTGCTTATTACTTAAATGAAAAAAAAGCACTGTGCATACCTCACAGAGTTACTTTGAGAGTTAAATGAGCTTGAGTCTGAAAGCCATCTTAAAAATCATAAATCAACAAAATCCTAATACTCATTACTATGTACTAGAATACTTTTATTATAAATTCACAAGATGATTTTGTCTTCAGTTTTTGAATTCTGTATGGTAAGGAGCACAGTGGCTTGTGCGAGCTTGTCTAAATTGCAATTTGTATGAAACAGCTTTGATAATTGCCTTGGCTACAAAATTCTTGAATAATTCTCAGTTTCACTTAAAATATTTGAATGAGTAAATAAATACCACTGATATCTTGGAAAAATAGTAAGATTCCTCAGTTAAGCTCAAAACCTTTCCATTCTGTAAATTAAACTCATCACTTGTATTTAAGGGTAAATTCTGAGAAGCCCACATTTACTCCTATACGTTACAGCACAGATTTTACATGTGACAGGTTTTAAATTAGTGATGCTGGGGTGCCTGAGTAGTGCAGTCAGTTGAGCATCCAACTCTTGGTTTCTGCTCGGGTCATGATCTCAGTGTTGTGAGATCAAGCCCTGAGTTGGGCTCCGAGTTTGGCATGGAGTCAGCTTGAGATTCTCTCTCCCTCTGCCCCTTGTGCTCGCTCGCTCTCTCAAATATAAATAAACAAATAATCAGTCAATCAATTAATTAATTGCTGTTTTCCCATAAAATCAAAAAAGAAAACTACATAAAGCAAACTCAAAATACATCCTTACAAGAAATTTTATAGACAAGTAACAAAGTTTAAGACTTGCTTATTACACTGTCACTAAGTAATTATATTCAGAAAACTGTAACCTATTTTTTTAAGATTTTATTTATTAATTTGAGAGAGATCTTGAGAAAGAGAGAGAGAGAGAGAGTGAGGACAAGCTGGGGGAGAGGCAGAGGGAGAGAGAGAAGCAGGCTCACTGCTGAGCAGGACTCCATCCCAGGACCCTGGGATCATGACCTGAGCCGAAGGCAGACGCTTAACCAACTGAGCCACCCAGGTGCCCAGAAAACTATAATGTATTGTTGAAAACTAAATATGAAAAATATTAAAGTATTAAATATTAAGTATTATGTATTTAATAATATAACTTGTATACTGAGGCACTTTTCTTTTTCCAGATAGCTACTACATGAGAAGCACCCCTTGTTTAGGAGAGGACGGTCTCAAGAGAATAGCAGAACAAAGGCAAAAGCCTAATGTTCTCGCCTTTTCTATTTTAAAGGATACTATCCAGGTATAAGACTACAAAATTAGGGAAAGGGTACATACCACACAGAAGCAGGGTTTTTTCCCCAGAACCCTTGCCAGAGTAGAGACAGCTCTTTAGAGCTGAAAGGCACTTAGCAATCAAGATACTGTATGACTTTCTTACCCCTTCCTGTTCCACTTGAGGTGATTCTAAACTGATAGGGAGGAAGTAGAATCCCCTGATAAGTTTAGGGAGTTCCAATTAGGTAGAAATTTGTGCTGCCACAGTTCTATGCGTCTTCTTGGCAGAAGAGAATAGAATGAAATGGCTAAATGGGTTCTCCACGCACCAAGACTTACAGTATAGGCAGATTTTTTTTTTAATTATTATGTTATCTTAATCACCATACAATATATCATGAGTTTTTGATGTACTGTTCCATGATTCATTGTTTGCATATAACACGCAGTACTCCATGCAGTACATGCCCTCTTTAATACCCATCACCAGGCTAACCCATCCCCCTAACCCCCTCTCCTCTGGAACCCTCAGTTTGTTTCTCAGGGTCGATAGTCTGTCATGGTTCGTCTCCCACTCCGATATCCCTTCCCTTCCTGCTATCTTTTTCTTCTTCTTCTTCTTTTTTTTAAACATATAATGTATTAATTGTTTCAGAGGTACAGGTCTGTGATTCAACAGTCTTACACAAGTCACAGCGCTCACCATTGCACATACCCTCCCCAATGAATATCACCCAGCCACCCCATCCCTCCCACCCCCTACCACTCCAGCAACCCTCTGTTTCCTGAGATTAAGAATTCCTCATATCAGTGAGGTCATATGATACATGTCTTTCTCTGATTGACTTATTTCGCTCAGCATAATACCCTCTAGTTCCATCCACGTTGTTGCAAATGGCAAGATTTCATTCCTTTTGATGGCTGCATAATATTCCATTGTATATATATACCACATCTTATCCATTCATCTGTCGATGGACATCTAGGCTCTTTCCATAGTTTGGCTATTGTGGACATTGTGCTATAAACATCAGGGTGCACGTACCCCTTCGGATCCCTACATTTGTATCTTTGGGGTGAATACCCAGTAGTGCAATTGCTGGGTCATATGGTAGCTCTATTTTCAACTTTTTGAGGAACCTCCATACTGTTTTCTAGAGTGGCTGCACCAGCTTGCATTCCCACCAACAGTGTAGGAGGGTTCCCCTTTCTCTGCACCCCCGCCCGCATCTGTCATTTCCTGACTTGTTAATTTTAGCCATTCTGACTGGTGTGAGGTGGTATCTCATTGAGGTTTTGATTTGGATTTCCCCGATGCCCAGCAATGTTGAGCACTTTTTCATGTGTCTGTTGGCCATCAGGATGTCTTCTTTGGAAAAATGTCTGTTCATGTCTTCTGCCCATTTCTTGATTGGGTCATTTGTTCTTTGGGTGTTGAGTTTAATAAGTTCTTTATAGATTTTGGATACTAGCCCTTTATCTGATATGTCATTTGCAAACATCTCCCATTCTGGCAGTTGTCCTTTGGTTTTGTTGACTGTTTCTTTTGCTGTGCAAGTTTTTTCTCTTGATGAAGTCCCAGTAGTTCATTTTTGCCCTTGCTTCCCTTGCCTTTGGTGATGTTTCTAGGAGGAAGTTGCTGCAGCTGAGGTTGAAGAGGTTGCTGCCCGTGTTCTCCTCTAGGATTTTGATGGACTCCTGTCTCACATTTAGGTCTTTCAACCATTTTGTGTCTCTTTTTGTGTGTGGTGTAAGGAAATGGTCCAGTTTCATTCTTCTGCATGTGGCTGTCCAATTTTCCCAACACCATTTGTTGAAGAGACTGTCTTTTTTCCATGGGACATTCTTTCCTGCTTTGTCAAAGATGAGTTGACCATAGAGTTGAGGGTCCATTTCTGGGCTCTCTATTCTGTTCCGTTGATCTATGTGTCTGTATTTGTGCCAGTACCATACTGTCTTGATGATGACAGCTTTGTTAATAGTACTTGAAGTCGGGAATTGTGATGCCACCAGCTTTGCTTTTCTTTTTCAACATTCCTCTGGCTATGCGGGGTCTTTTCTGGTTCCATACAAATTTTAGGATTATTTGCTCTATTTCTTTGAAAAAAGTGGATGGTATTTTGATGGGGATTGCATTGAATGTGTAGATTGCTCTAGGTAGCATTGACATCTTCACAATATTTGCTCTTCCAATCCATGAGCATGGAACGTTTTTCCATTTCTTTGTGTCTTCCTCAATTTCTTTCATGAGTATTTTATAGTTTTCTGAGTACAGATTCTTTGCCTCTTTGGTTAGATTTATTCCTAGGTATCTTATGGTTTTGGGTGCAATTGTAAATGGGATCGACTCCTTAATTTCTCTTTCTTCTGTCTTGTTGGTGGTGGATAGGAATGCCACTGATTTCTGTGCATTGATTTTATATCCTGCCACTTTACTGAATTCCTGTATGAGTTCTAGCAGTTTTGGGGTGGAGTCTTTTGGGTTTTCCACATAAAGTATCATATCATCTGCAAAGAGTGAGAGTTTGACTTCTTCTTTGCTGATTTGGATGCCTTTTATTTCTTTTTGTTGTCTGGTTGCTGTGGCTATGACTTCTAATACTGTGTTGAATAGCAGTGGTGATAGTGGAGATCCCTGCCGTGTTCCTGACCTTAGGGGGAAAGCTCTCAGTTTTCCCCCATTGAGAATGATATTCGCTGTGGGTTTTTCATAGATGGCTTTTATGATATTGAGGTATGTACCCTCGATCCCTATACTCTGAAGAGTTTTGATCAAAAAAGGATGCTGTACTTTGTCAAATGCTTTTTCTGCATCTATTGAGAGGATCATATGGTTCTTGTTCTTTCTTTTATTAATGTATTGTATCACATTGATTGATTTGTGGATGTTGAACCAATCTTGCAGCCCAGGGATAAATCCCACTTGGTCGTGGTGAATAATCCTTTTAATGTACTGTTGGATCCTATTGGCTATTTGGTGAGAATTTTTGCATCCATGTTCATCAAGGATATTGGTCTGTAATTCTTATTTTTTTAAAGATTTTATTTATTTATTTGACAGAGAGAGACACAGTGAGAGAGGGAACACAAGCAGGGGGAGTGGGAGAGGGAGAAGCAGGCTCTCCACGGAGCAGGGAGCCCGATGCGGGGCTCGATCCCAGGACCCTGGGATCATGACCTGAGCCGAAGGCAGACGCTTAACGACTGAGCCACCCAGGCGCCCGGTCTGTAATTCTTCTTTTTGATGTGGTCTTTGTCTGGTTTGGGGATCAAGGTAATAGTGGCCTCGTAAAAGGAGTTTGGAAGTTTTCCTTCCATTTCTATTTTTTGGAAGAGTTTCAGAAGAATAGGTATTCTTCTTTAAATGTTTGGTAGAATTCCTCTGGGAAGCCATCTGGCCCTGGGCTTTTGTTTTTTGGGAGATTTTTGATTACTTTTTCAATTTCCTTAGTGGTTATAGGTCTGTTCAGTTTTTCTTTTTCTTCCTGGTTCAGTTTTGGTAGTTTATACATCTCTAGGAATGCATCCATTTCTTCCAGATTGTCTAATTTGCTGGCATATAGTTGTTCATAATATGTTCTTATAATTGTTTGTATTTTTTTTGTGTTGGTTATGATCTCTCCTCTTTCATTTATGATTTTATTTATTTGGGTCATTTCTCTTTTCTTTTTTGATAAGTCTGGCCAGGGGTTTATCAATCTTGTTAATTCTTTCAAAGAACCAGCTCCTAGTTTCGTTGATCTGTTCTACTGTTCTTTTGGTTTCTATTTCATTGATTTCTGCTCTGATCTTTATTATTTCTCTTCTCCTGGTGGGCTTAGGTTTTATTTGCTGTTTTGATTAGGTCCCTGGCAGTTGGTACTGCCTCTTGTTCTTTTTTTTGAGGTGATTTTTTCAAATTTGTAATTTTGTCCAGAGGAGAATAGGTGAATGAGAAACAAATGCTAACAGGGTAACAATGACCCCAGAAATATTTACACTACAAAAATCAGAAGAGACTTGAAGCCGGGAGAAAAGAAAGGGAAAGAAAGAAAAAAGAAAAGAAAAAGAAAAAGATAAAGATAAAAACAAACAAACAAACCAGAATATGATCAAATATGATCAGGCTGGTGCATAGATCAGTGCCACACACTAGATTTTGGGTGTATTTTGGTCTGTTAGAAGAAAGTGCCTCCCAAAATTTTAAAGAAAGAAAAACTTATATATATACAAAAATAAGGGTTAAGGGCACCTGGGTGGCTCAGTTGGTCAGACGACTGCCTTCAGCTCAGGTCATGATCCTGGAGTTCTGGGATCCAGTCCCGTATCGGGCTCCCTGCTCAGCGGGGAGTCTGTTTCTCCCTCTGACCCTCCTCCCTCTCATGCTCTCTGTATCTCATTCTCTCTGTCTCAAATAAATAAATAAAATCTTTTTAAAAAAAAAAGGAGAAATAAATAATAAATAATAATAAATAATACTTAAAATAAAAATAAGGGTTAATACGATGAAGGGATGGAATATGACTGTAAAGATGAAAATTATAAAAGATTTTATAAAAGGAATTGATAAGATAAGTAGTTGGTTGAAAAAAGAAAGAAGAGGAATTAAAAAAAAAAAAAGGGAGCAAATGTGATCAGACAGGAGACTAGAACAAAGCCATACACTAGAGATTTAGGGTATATTTTGGTCTGTTAGAAGAAACTATCCCAAAATTTTAAAGAGAGAACAACTTATATATATATATATACCAAAAATAAGGTTAACTACCATGAGGGGATAGAATATGACTCTAAAAATGAAAAATAAAAAGGATTTAAAAAAAAGGGATTGATAAGATGTTTGTTGAAAAACAGTAAAAGAAAAAGAAAAAAAGAAGATTAAAAAAAAAAATTAACTTTGAAAGACTGAAGAATCATGGTAAAAAAGCCATGAATTCTATGTAGTATTCCCCTAGTGCTGGAATTTTGCCGTTCTCATTGATCGGTAAACTTGGTCTTGGCTGGCTGTTCTTGCTGATCTTCTGGGGAGGGGCCTGTTGCCATGGTTCTCAAATGTCTCTGCTGGAGGCGGAATTGCCCCCCCCTTACCGGGTCCGGGCTAAGTAATCTGCTCGGGTTTGCCCTCAGGAGCTTTTGTTCCTACAAGCTTTCTGTATAGCTTTGGAGGATGAGAGTGAAAATGCGGCCTCCTTATCTCCGCCTCGGAGGAGCCAAGAACTCGGGGCCCCACTCCTCAGTGCGCCCCCAAAGAAAAGCAGTCAATCACTCCCATCTCCTCGGTCTTCAACCACGCTCTGTGCGCAACCGGCCTGTGACTGAGCATTTCTATCTCTGGCACATGACCCTGTTTGGAGTCTCCAAACCCAGCAGACCCCTGCGGTGCGCTCCTGCACTGCTCCTCCCGGGGGAGTAAGGGGAGTCTCTCTGGATCTGCTGCTTGTTGTGTCCCTACTGGAAGAACAGTGGCCCGACTGTGCCACAGATTACAGTTTATGGCAACTCTGAGCTGAGAGCCCATTCTTCGGCTCCGTCTTGGCAGCCGGCTTCCCTGCTCCAATACCTGGGAGCTCTGCCACACTCAGGCACCCCCGGTCTTTCTGTGACCCCGAGGGTCCTGAGACCACACTGTCCCAGTGAGGGTTCCACCCCTCGCTTAGCCACTGGAGCGATGTCCCTCAGCAGAGTCGACTTCTAAAAGTTCCGATTTTGTGTTCTGCCTCTCTATCACTTGCCAGTAGCGGCTGATGGAGGCCCCCTCCCCCCACAGTCTGTCTTCCCGAATATGGTCTCGGATTCACTTCTCTGCACGTCCTACCTTCCAGAAAGTGTTTGCTTTTCTGTTCAGAGAGTTCCTGCTATTCTTTTCTTCGATCTCCTGTTGAGTTCATAGGTGTTCAGAATGGTTTGATCCCTATCCAGCTGAATTCCTGGGACCATACGAAATTTAGATCTCCTACTCCTCCGCCATCTTGCTCCTCCCGGCAGATGGTTTTCCTAAATGATGTTGGCATAACTTTGTGAGTCAGAAAAATTGGAGGAGACTCTCAGCAGCTTATGTGGCATGGATCATATGATGAGACGAGAATGGACACCTCACTTTTAATGATAGATTGGATAATAAACCTCAGTGGATATCACTATAGCAATAGTGATGGAGGATAAGTTGCCACCATCTCCCATTCTACCTCTCACCAAAATGACCTCAGTATTTATATATAATTCCAGGAATAAAAGGAAAGGTAGGAGGAATCCTTGAGTCTGCCTTGAATTGGCAAAATGATATTTTTGTTTTATCTGGGACAGAATGGGATTAAGATTGAAACTAGGTTGAGTTCTAGAAAATAAAGAAAATTACTGTTTTGTACAGTTGAGTTTGACAATGTTGTACTTACTACCCTAGTCTTACTATTCTGTTGATTGAGCTCTCTTCCTAACGTAGAATTCACCATAGTAACTCATTTTTATGTATGTAAAACACAAAACAGAAAGATAAGAAGCTGTTATCACCTAAACAAGTTTTTTCCTTTTCCTTTGACATAGGCTAAGTTTATCTGCAAGGGAGGGGTCTCAGTTCTTTGTAAAGCATCATGTTTGGATGCCAGGAATAATAGTTTCTTTTCCTCTCTGCCTTTTTATCCACTTGAAGATGATTTGAGGGAAGTTCTCAGTGTATCGCAGATAGGTAGAAAGAAACTTTGTTCTTTATTAAAATCCTTTCTAGGTAATGAATTTTTGGTTCTAGGTAATTATTTTTTGTTACAAAATATTTTTAACCCATGGTGGCTCCTAAATTTCTCTCAAAGAGCTTAGGGAGCCAATCTGCCTGGAAGATGGGGAAGTGGCTGCATTTACAAAAACACATCGTGTATTATTTGGACAGAAGTAATTGGAAAAATTAACAAGACTTACTCATCATCCCTCACCCAGTGGCATCCACAGATGAGAAAACATTTCATTATTAATTCTCCTGTGTGCTGCCTTCTGCAATTGCTTGTATATTTTATTTAATTGGTAATATATTCTGCTTCAAATTTGGTCAAGGATTAGGTAGAGAAGATGATTCTCAGTGGTTTTAGCCTGACCAAGGAAAAATGTCCATAGCAAGTTCTTGGATATGTTAGAGCTGAAATTATGTCTGGAAGCCTCAAAAATAAAAATAAAAGCTGGAACCTTTGATCTTTCATTTTTATTTTCAAGCTGTCTTAAATTATGTCACAGGAGGCATTCTAGATCTATTACTGCTCTTCGGTGTACTGTACATTCCCTAATCCAACTCTCAGACTTAATTCTTCACTTAAATAAGACATGAATGTATCAATGTATTTAATCTTAAAATGGCAAGATAGCAATCTCCTATCTCTGTGATGATTGTTTTATCTAACTCTGAAACTTGGAGAGAACTATATTGTAGGACCTAGAAACTATATGACTTAATAAAGTTGATGTAATTCTTTAGTAAAAATACTGAGGATTTTGGTCCCAGTAATAGAAAGTTCACCAGCTTATTCCTTTAACAA
The DNA here is from genome assembly GCF_002201575.2 of Neomonachus schauinslandi. NCBI lineage: Eukaryota > Metazoa > Chordata > Mammalia > Carnivora > Phocidae > Neomonachus > Neomonachus schauinslandi. The sequence goes on along the minus strand of NC_058411.1, from coordinate 68,244,697 downwards.
ATACCTACTTAACACATACAATGAAAAAGACACTTGTTCTAGACATAAGGATGTAGTCATTAAAACCGCCAATTCTTTTCTCTCAAAATCCTAGTAGCGTGAACCGACAACAACTAATAGGCTAATAAAAAAATAGCCCAAAATATGGTGAGTATTGTGAAAGCAACAACAAACAACAACAAGGTTTTCTAATCAGTGCCTGGGTGGTTATTTTACAGTGGTTTTCAGGGAATGTTCTTCTGAGAAGTTGGTATTTAAGCTGAGTCCTAAATAATAAGAAGAAGACAGCTGTGCGAAGATTGTCTGGGAGAGTTTGGGAGGCAAAAGGACAGTTTTATGAATAGCAATTCTGGAATGTCAAAAGTCTACTAGATGAGAGTGATGGCAGCATGAGGGGAAATAAGTTTAGAGGGGTAGATGTGGGCTTATACTGTCTGTAGGTATCAGGGAAATCAGATTTTATTCCCACAGTGATAAGAACCTAGGGTAGGTTTTAATACAAGTGCCTAAAGTGATTTGTTTGATAATTTAAAAATACTACTCTCTCTGTATTATAATCTCAGTGATAAAATAATATATCTGGAATTTTCTTAAAAAACATTTGGAGAAGTATTGGGTGGGAGCAAATGAGGTTCAGATGAAACTAGATTAGCCATGATTTTTAGTTAAGTACATGAATTCATTATACAATTACTTCTACTTTATATGTATTTGAAAATTTTCATAATGCAAAGTCTTAAAATATATAAAAACCACAACTTTCCCCTCAGTGTAATAAGCAAGATAGTGTCCAGATTTAGATTTATCAATGATACCCCTCACAAAAGTAGAGAGTTAATAGGATAGGTTGTAAGACAGTGGTGGCCAGAAATATATACTGGATAATGGTGCAATTTATTGAGACAGTAAAGATAAATCAGAGGATTGCAGCTTGGAGAGGGCACTGGAAATTTAAGGTTCATTTTGGACATGGTAAGGGTGAGATGTTTATTAGACATCCAATTGGAGTTATCAAGTAGCTTCAGTGTGTATAGGAACAAGGAGTTCAGAGAGAGGGTAGTGCCATAGATGGCATTATTTGTTCACAGGAATTTGTGCCTTCTTTTCCTTTGTCATTTCTTCCTATAGGCAGGGCATGCTTTTTATCCTGTTACTTTGGATTTGACCACATGAATGGCTTTGGCCAATAGGATATGAATGGACTTGAAAGTTGCTGTGTTTGAGCAAAATCTCTAAATGTGCTAGTATGTTTTAGTTTGGTCCCTTTTTCTGCTCTCTACTGTGAGAGTAGCATTCTTTGATCGTCACACCTGGGATCTGAGATGAGATGAGATGACACTGCCTGGTCCTAGTCAAGCCCATCAGAGTTGTTAGCACTAGAGAAGCAGGCACAAGAAATAAATGTTGCTGAAAGCCATTGAGATAATTACAGATATGTGTTATCTCAGTAAAGTCACCTGATATAGTCAGAGGTGGAGATAGAAATTTGGGAGTCATAGGCATATTGATTGTATTTAAAGCCATGGTACTAGGTGAGATGATCTAAGGGAAATGATGATCTTAAGTTTTTTGGGGGGGGGAAATGGACTTGACAAAACAAGACAAAACAAAACAACTCCACAAAACCAAGAAGTTCTTGGAAATTTATAACTAAGAGGGCATTTATTTTTTGTTTCTATTATGTTTAGTTTAGTGGGATTTCAAAAATTGGCAAGTAGATACTTTAAGTCAACATTTGAAAAGTATTTTTTCATGATGTATATCAAGTCAAGCAAAATGTGAAATGCCTTACTTTATTTTTTATTTTTTTTCAAAGATTTTATTTATTTATTTGACAGAGACACACAGTGAGAGAGGGAACACAAGCAGGGGGAGTGGGAGAGAGAGAAGCAGGCTTCCCGCCGAGCAGGGAGCCCGATGCGGGGCTCGATCCCAGGACCCTGGGATCATGACCTGAGCCGAAGGCAGACGCTTAACGACTGAGCCACCCAGGTGCCCCAGAAATGCCTTACTTTAAATTACACATCGGGCACCTGGGTGGCTCATTTGGTTAAGCGACTGCCTTCGGCTCAGGTCATGATCCCAGAGTCCCGGGATCGAGTCCCACATCGGGCTCCCTGCTCGGCGGGGAGTTTGCTTCTCCCTCTAACCCTACCCCCTCTTGCGCTCTCTCTCTCAAATAAATAAATTTTAAAAATCTTAAAAAAAAATTAAAAAAATAATAAATTACACATCACCACAAGACAGAAATTTCTGATAATTTTTCAAGTTTTCACAATGTAGTTGAAATTGGAGAAAGTTCACTTGAAATGAGTTGATTGCTCTCTGCCTCAAAATTAGCTCCCTAGCTTTAAAACATAACAAATATGATTTTAGATTATATTTTTCGGTATAAGTTTCTATCACAAAATGTATTAGGCTTTGTTTTAATTAGATGAAATAAGGCATTTCTAAATTGGTGAGTCTCTTTAAAGTGCATATGAAATTATGCTGGTGGTAATTTGTTAAATTGTTATGGAACTTTCACACTTCCACAATAATATGTTTCATTTGCTTTTGATTTAGGTTAAGTGTCCTGTTATAAACTACCCACTCCATCTCCATATCCTCTCTGCTCAGCAATTTCATGGACATCTACACACGCTTGTATTTTCTCTAATGCTCAGGGTCCCAAACAAATTATAATCAAGATGGGGGTGGTAGGGTTAGTAGAAAACTATTCTTAAACCAAACACATCTCTTTTCAGTTTTCATGTTACATTATTTTCCTTTGAGTGGTTTTTCACCAATGGTTTTAGATATTATTAATTAGTATGTCTCTTTAAGGCACTCCCTTTCCTTAATCATTTTTATAACAAATTTGGAGTTTCTTTTACTTGCTTGTTTCTATGCAGTTTAATAAAGTCCTAGAAATAATACTGAAATGCAGTCTTATACTCCTATAATCCATCCTATCTGAATTTATTTGTCTAGTGGTAAGATTTGCCTCAATCCTTTGTTCTCACATAAAAATTTTATCATTTCATTAAGGAGGGATTTTTGGGTGACCTCATGAATTCTTTATTTTCAGTTATGTCACTGGTTAACAACAACAACAATTATTATAACTGCCATTTTTAAGCTCTTACTGTGTTTCAGGTATCACTATAAAAATACTACATAACATATTTAATCTTCATACAACCAGCCTATGAGGTGGGTTTTGGTAATATACCCACTCAACAAATAAAGGAACAGGCTAAATAACTTGCCCAGTGTTATGCGGCTAGTAAATTATGGAGTCAGGATTAAATCTCTGCTCTAATGCTAAAGCCTTCATGCTTAACTCTGCTTTATATAGTTGCTATCAGAGCAGGTTAACAGCTCTATCCCATAATCTCCAAATCTCACTAGTTTAACAAAGTAAAAATTTATTTTTCATTCATGTCACAATTCAGTCAGATAATTGGCATGCAACCTTGCAGGCTTTCTATCTAGAGTTTTTGTTCTTCCTTAGAACCACAGTAGTGGTAGTCATTATTCATGTGACTATTAAATTTAAATGGATTAAAATGAAAAATTCAACTCCTCAGTTGCATTAGCCACATTTCAACTGCTCAGGAGCCACATTTGGCTCATAACTGTTGGGGAGTGCAGATATAGAACATTTCTATCATCACAAAAATTCTGCTGGACATCTTTGTCTAGAACCTCTGATTCTTCCTCTGGAGCCTCTGTTTCAAGCCTCACTGTGGTTTGTCAGGGAGATTTTTTGAGCCAGTCTGAAGTCTAGTATATTACTCCATTCCACTTTCCATTGGTTAGAATTCATAGAAATGACTGCACCTAAATATAAGGGAAACCAGAAAATGTGGTTGACATATGTAACTAAGGGAAGGAGGGAAATGGCTGGTGAACAATCAGCCAGATTCTATATTAGTGTTGCTCTAAATCTCTCTTCTAAGCATTTGCTAAGCACTTATTAAATAGCAATCTCTAAGCATCTGAAGTGCATTTTAAAACCCTCACAAGAAATTGGGGGAAGATTAGATTATTGTTCAGATCATTGTCTTTGCCTTTCCCTTTAACACCTCTGGGGGAAGAGTTTTCTTCCACATCTCCTTGATGTTGGGCATGCCATATAATTTGCTTTGGTCAGTCAAATATGAGATGACGTGGCATTGTCATTGTGTATAGAACCTGGGTCTTAAGAAGCATCACGTTTTTCCACTTAAACCCCTGGAAGCTTCAGAGCTCCACCATGAAGAAAACATGCCTCCAGGTAGCCATTGCTCATCCAACTCAGGCCCCAGAATGAGGTACATGGAGCTGACCTGGACTTAATCCACTCACCAAGCCACTTGCAAACCTTTGAGTTAGAAAATAATTCTTATTCTATGCCTGCATGATTTTGTGGGTTTTGCTATGTAGTGAAAGCTAGTATAATTTTTGAAGAAGAAGCTATTGTAAAGAAATTGAAATCTAGACTGGCTAAGTGTCCTACATCACGTGGCTATTGAATAGCAGAACTGGGATTCAAACTAAGTCCCTCTGATTCTAATATACATATCTTTAATCATTATTCCATGCTACCTCTAAGTAAGCATATTGTTTTCGGGTACAAAGAAACATTATTTAGAAAATAGGGCTGTGTATGATTCTGTTAAATATTTCTGTTGTTAGTTGTTTAATTTTCTCACTCTACTCTTTAAGCTCTCCATATTTATAAACTTAATTTATAATTTGTACACATACGTGCATGTAACAATGAAAAAAATTTTGATGTTTTCTAAGGAACATAATTCTTGTTCTTTAGAATGAATTGTTAGATTGATTTCCAACAAGTTTCTCTTTTTGAAAAGTGGTGATCTCTTGGGTAGGTGATCCTAATGGGTCACATTGCGGCAAAGTTAAATGAATACAGTGCAGGAAATCAGGCAAGTATTCCTTGAAGTTGGGTTTGAACAATGATCTGAGAGAAGTAGCACCTTTTGGTGAGAGCTCAAGAGAGATGCTTTTAAGAATGTTCATTTTTCCATTTGTGCAAAAGGGCTTTGTTATTACTTAAGCAGCATATGGCTGTGAAATGAGAGATGAGCTCTTGCTAAGCTGCCAAGAACACTTGTGGACACTGAAAATATGAAAAATAAATAAATGAGCAAGATGCAAGGAAATCTTATGGTTGAAAAAGTGTTAGTGTAGTTGTGAAGTGTTAGCATAGTTGAGAGGTGTTGGCTACTGACCTAGTTTGTTGCACAGTTAGGATATGCAAAACATGTTCAAAGAGTATAAAAGGGGGGTTTAAAAACTCTAAAGTTATTATATTTCCCTTTGTGTATTTTTTTCTTTTCAGATGTTGTTGTTGTAAGGTAATATTATATAGCTTTTTAATCATTGTAGCCAGTATGAATTTAATGAAATGAAAATTGAATATTCCCCTAATATGACTACTACCTTGTTATTCAAAGTGTGATCCATGAACCAGGAGCATTAGGCATCCCCAAGGAAATTTTTAGAAATGTGTGATTACTGTTTACCCAAAACCAACTGAATCAAAATATTTATTTTAACAAGGTTTCAAGGTTTGATGAAAGATAATGACAGAGAAATTAAAAGTTATCGTCCAGAAGTCACCAAATTGCAATTATGTTATTAACCAGGCTAATATTTTCTTTACACAATAGTCAGGAAAGGAATTATTTACTAAGGTCAAATGGAAAATAAGATGAGAAGAAATGCAAAAATATTAGCTCTTGTATTATGTAATAGATACTTGACTACCAGTTAATGTCCAGAGCAGTGTGAAGAGAGGTTGTTGTTGTTGTTATTGGTATTGTTGTTTTTAATGGTCAAAATAGGGAAGAAAATGTAGCAATTCCATTATTATTCAGTTTACAATCCTATCAAGTTAGCATACATTTTTTTTAAAATATTTTATTTATTTGACAGAGACACAGCGAGAGAGGGAACACGAGCTGGGGGAGTAGGAGAGGGAGAAGCAGGCTTCCTGCCAAGCAGGGAGCCCGATGCGGCGCTTGATCCCAGGACCCTGGGACCATGACCTGAGCTGAAGGCAGATGCTTAAGGACTGAGCCACCCAGGCACCCCAGCATACATTTTTTCTTAAGTACTGTGAAGTACATAAATAAGGGAAATATTATACACTTACTTCTTTTGACTTACAACCTTGGACAAAGCATTAAAATAAATAAAGTGAATAGCTTTGGAAATTAGAACAAAATTATCAATAATGTGCTGATTGTCTTTCTGTTGACTTTAGAAAAATTTGGGCCATAATATATTTATAAGAATATGACTTAGTTCTGCTATTTGATGTCTTACTTCCATATCTTTGTAATAAGCCAAAAACATATTTATTTCAATAATGTTCAATTTAAGATTGATATGAATTTGCATAAATTATAATAGGGCTCATGTTTGTTGAAATATCTGTAATAAATATTCAGCTAAAAGTGCTTAAGATTGTAGAGATTATGAAGAGGTCCTTGAAATTTTTCCTTTTGGTGAGGATTTTTATAAGAGCAATTGGTATGTCCCTATTGAAATGGCTTTTAATTTATTTTTAAATTTATTACAATTAGTCAAAGGATTGGTTGCCAATTAACTTGCTAAGTTTTTCTCTTATTTTGATGGGTCAGTGTAAGGCATATGTGATTCTTGTTATTATAAAATGTTTTATTTGTGCCACAATGGGAAGCTCTATTTTGAGCCAACATCCTGGCTCAGTGTGGTTCTTTAGCATTGCTTCTGCTGATATATTCTTGTTTCTGTGTTTTAGTTTATATGACCATTGGTAGTCAAACTAAAGAAGCTATCCCTGTATGGGCACACTGGGAAAGAAAGGAGTGTGACCTACTTATCTTTCCAAAATGAGAATATAGGTGGAAGCTTAGCAGCTTTTCAAAAGCCAGTCACTATTGGATGCTATTTGTCCAAACTTGGAGACTGCCTACAATATCTGTTCAAAAATGTCTATTTCTGGGTCGCCTGGATGGCTCAGTCATTAAGTGTCTGCCTTCAGCTCAGGTCATGATCTCAGAGTCCTGGGATTGAGCCCCACGTCGGGCTCCCTGCTCCGCGGGAAGCCTGCTTCTCCCTCTCCCACTCCCCCTGCTTGTGTTCCCTCTCTCGCTGTGTCTCTCTCTGTCAAATAAATAAATAAAATCTTAAAAAAAAAAAAAATCTCTAAAAACAAACAAACAAAAAAACCCAACAAAACAAAACAAAAATGTCTATTTCTTAGTGTCAGAGGTCACCGTTCTTCTTCTTTAGTGCTGTCAATTTAGTGCCTCCTGATGCCATGATTTCAAGGATATCAGGAAAGCACCTTTGTTTTCAGGGGGCTTTTCTACTGCTTACTAATAGATAGATGTGTTTTTTTTTTTTTCTTTCAATTATTTGACATTTATCTATTTTATTATTTTTTCTTTCTTTTCTTTATTTTTAATTTGTTTTTTAATTTAAATTCAATTAGCCAACATATAGCATCATTAGATTCAGATGTAGAGTTCAGTAATTCATCAGTTGCATATATATTTATCTGCTTTAATGAGACTTTCTATATCATTTAGAATGAACCTTAAAAATTTCAAATATAATTCTTAAAATTCATATGTGTGTCCACTTAAAATATTTTGATTACTACAAATTTTGAGACATTGACCTCTGATCTGGGTAGCATTTTTTCTAACAAAAAAATGTGTGGCATAACTTGAGAGCTTAATTAATTGAATAGGCTAAATGCTAGTAGGAGGTTGAATGGTGGGCCCTAAAGCAAGTGACAGATGTCATTGTAAAGGCAGGGGAACATTTGAGACACACAAGGTTACAAAGGAGAAATTAATATGAAAATGGAAGTAGAGGTTAGAATGGTATCTAAAAGCCAAGAGATACCAAGGATAGCTACCAGCCTCCAGAAACTGGTAGAGGCAAGGAAGAACACTCCTCCAGAATCTCAGGAGGTAATATGACCCTGCAGATACCGTGATTTTGGATTTCTGGCCTCTAGAATTGTGAGAGAATAAATTTCTTTTGTTTTAAGCTACCAAATTTGTGGTAATTTGTCAAGTTGATCTTAGGAAACTAATATGCTACTATACCAAATTCCCAAACCTAATGACTTAGCAAAATGCATATTTATTGCTTATTTACATATCACAGTCTGTTGTGTTGGCAGGTGTGACTCTGCTTCATGCAGTCACTCACAGACCCATGTTCTGCCCATTGTGTGATTCTGCTATTCTCAAGAAATGGCTTCTAATATCTCTGCAAAAGAGAAGAAGGAACACAGACAATCTCATAGTTTTTTGTTTTTGTTTTTGCTATGTGTGGAAGTGGCACACATCATTTCTACTCACATATCTTTGTCAGGTTTCAGTCATATGACCCACACTCCTAGCCCCCAAACAAAAGGATGTGTGGAGAGTGTATCTTCCTGTGTGCTAAGGGAAAAATGTATTTGGTGAGTACATAGTATTTTCTCTGCCAGAGTCAGTCCCTACAGTATGAAGTATCTGTTTCACTGTTTCTTTAACACATGGAAAACATTAATGACCTCTCCAGTGATGCAGACAACCCAAAGTTAATCAGTCACTGCCTCCAGTTCAAAGTCTAGAATCTCCAGGTGATGCACTATCTTTTCCACTGGGCCAGCATCCTATAAATTGAAAAGTGTTTATCTGACTCCCTTCTCTCAAAACCCAACAGTGAAATGATAACATTGTCATGTGAAAAGGTGAAGAATGGCCTCCACATAATAGACTCTGGAGTAGAGAAATACTGAAACCTGCTTTGTGAACAGGTGAAGGCCAACAATCCTCCATTGTTTTAGACCAGGCTCATGTTTTCTCTTTTTGTCAGTAAAATTCTGTCACAGATTTTGTCTTTTGACCTTTTTGTTTCTTGTCAGTTCCATGTGCCAGTAGTCACATCTAAAGATCCTCCTCAGTTATGTTACTGATGGGAGAGTCTGTCTTGTGTTAATGGAGGTCTCCATTCTTGGATTCCCCACAAAAAGATTAATGTGAGGAACTGTGCTTGAATAAAGGCAGCCAGAAGGAAAGTAGCAAACAGAAAACAGTTTATTAAAGGGAAAGTACACTGTGTACTTAAGGTGGGAGAGCAGACAGGTTCTACGAGGTGGAACCGGCCCCTAGATTGTTTTGGGATTAGATATTTGTTGGGTCTTTCTGGGCTAGGAAGAGCTGTGATGTACAGTGGGGTGGTCTCTAATGGAACTGCTTCTAGTCATTTGGGAAACTCCTCCCACAGGTTGGGAGGGGGAGTTTTTTACCCTACAAGGTTTGTACCAGAAACATCATGGCACCCTTTCTCCATGGTGGGGGGTGTGTGTGTGTGTGTGTGTGTGTGTGTGTGTGTGTGTGTGTGTGTGGTTAATCACAATGCAAATGCATCATAATGATGCATTTGGTAGAAGATAATGATGCTGAGGTAGAAGAGGAGAGCACATGCTCTACACCTGTGACTCCAAGGTCTTGGAAGCCCCAAGATCAGGACGTTGTGCCTCTGGGCTTCTAAAATGTGCCCTATTTATCACCATCCTTTCATCAAGCTCATGTCTCTGTCATCCCCCCCTGAAGGACTGGGAACTCTGCCTTGGGATGTTCCTTCTACTGCTCATATCTAGCTTCTTCCTAACAGCTACAGCTCACAAATTCTGTTATCTCCTTTCTTGTTCATCTTCAAGCCTCTGACTCTCTGCTAATGCCAGCTCAGCTCTTGAGGCTATCAGGCTTTTTAGGAAGCTTGGATTACAAATCCAAATTTGGGCACAAGAATGAGTCACTCTGTTCCAAGACTTTTATGAACTCCTTGTCTTACTAGTTGGGGTCTAGAAGCATATTACAAGGCCCCGCACTTCTAGATTTTCATTCTCTTTTATTTTTGCTTGCAAACCTAGCCACTTTTTCTTAGTCCATCTCCTTATTAGAACCATTACCAAACAAACAGCAGAAACAACTGGCACATATCATTAATGTTTTTTTTTTTTCTAACCTCTTTCCCTAAAATAAGTTCAGCAGACACAGAGTATAGGTGACAGTTTTTGAAATGTGTTCAATACGTAATATGGATCTCTAATTAGGCCTGTGATGTCTGTTTCCTCATCATCTACCATCTGACCCCTAAACCAATTCTATACATCTTATGCTTGTTAAGGCAGTACTCCACCTCAAATTTCTAGTTTCTATATTTTTTAGAGTAAGATCTCTGCTGAAATAAACAACTTTGAAATTCAGTGGCTTATTAATAAGTAATCATGTCACAGTCATGGAAGTTGCTCTACTTAGTCAGTTAGGGACTCAAGCTCCTATCTTCAATAAAATGCTCCAGAAGACTACAGAGGAGAATAGTGAGAATGCAGGATTGTACAAGGGGTTTATAGTTGTGTTTAAAAGTGGTTTAGGGGCGCCTGGGTGACTCAGTCGGTTAAGCATCTGCCTTCGGCTCAGGTCATGATCCCAGGGTCCTGGGATTGAGCCCTGCATCGGGCTCCCTGCTCAGTGGGGAGCTGCCTTTCCCTCTGCCTGCTGCTCCCCCTGCTTGTGCTCTGTCTCTCTCTCTCTCTAATAAATAAAATCTTAAAAATAATAAAAGTGGTTTACATTAATTCTACTCCAAATCTACTAGTCAGAACTAAGAGATATAAACCCAACCTAAGAACAAGGCAGTCTCAGGATTGGGTCTTCCTGTATTCCCAGGAAAATGAAATGGTTTGGAAAATACATAGCATTTTTCAGATGTAGGCTTCAGTATAATCTCTTCTCTTTTCTCTCTAGCTAAATAGTCAAAGGTAGTTCCAAGTCAGAGAATAGGGGCTGGGAAGGGGTCATAATCCATTCATTCAGCTCTTCAAGGACCAGGCTGCAGCAGCGTTATCATCTTCCAGGTCACTCTGACTTTGATACCCAGCCAATAGATAGTAAAGGAAATGGGAAGAAGGCATACCCATTTTTCAAATATCTGGGCCAAGAAGTAATACACATTGCTTCCATCCATTTTCTATCATTTAGAATTGGCCCCATTTAGATACAAGTGGGGCCTGGAAGTGAAGTTCTGGAATGACAACCTGTTTCCTAGCAATGATCCTAGAAATCAAAGAAGGAAAATTTGAAAGAGAGACTGTCATAAAGGGCCAAAATGCCTATAAATAAGAGAAGCTTCAAGACGGAAACAAAGTAAGGCTGAAAGGCTTACTCACTTTTATTTTTGCCTAGAATTTGTCTCGTGTGATTGATTCTTACAAAAGTAATATATTTTATCATCATTTTAAGTCTGTGATTGCCTGAATTTGTGACACATTATTATCTTAAAGGATTTGTTTTAGTAACCTTTTTTATCTCATCACCTCATTGTTTAGGCGAATGGGTGTTTTGCCTTATCAATTAGCTATGGTTGTGACTTACCCTTTTGAATATCTGGATGTGAGTGCACAAGGCTATAGTGTGACCTTTCTAGGCCACACAGTGAATCATTTTTTTCTTTGTTTTTTTTTTTTAATGTAAATAACCATGATGAGTCTGTTTTAGGACTGAGAGCAAGATCCATGGCAGCAGTAAACACCAGCAATTTTTTAAAAGCAGTTTCCACTTAAAACTACAAGGTCAACCAACCCATAGTTGCAACTTCATTGCTAAACTTTTCCACTTGGTATCTGAGGCAAGCAGAAATCTGACTCAATGGCCTTAGCTACTCCACCAGTTAAGTTGTACATTTACCAAGATTCAGCATGTGTGTTCCTAAACATGTTTATGCCAAGAGTACTTTTTAATGTTAATTATCTATTATAAGATATTATTTTGTATGCTGTTAAAACATTGTTAAAATAATGCTGTTAAATACTGTTAAAAAAACATGATACAGAATTAGTTAAGAGTAAAATGACTGTAAAGGTTTGGAGAAAACATAAAATTATGAAAGCTAAATTATCTAAAGGAATCTGCACTTTACTTTCCAACTGTCTTTAATTTCTCATTCTACTTAAAGGAATGGAATATTATAGAAAAAAGAGAATAGCTTTGGTTTAATCAAGAAAAACAATGAGAAATTCCAACCAGGAACCCTGCCCCCCCCACTCACCTAATAGCAGACACTGGGGGTGCTTGATGCTCCATTCACATCTTTTCTGTTTCCCTACAGTTTCAGTACAGAGTACCCAGCACCTTTGCAGAATCCCATACCAAGTATTTGCATTTCTCTGACTCTCTGCTTAAGGGCTACAGAATCTGTCCAGGGCCAAGGCCACCCATAGTGCTAGGGATTTAATACCCCCAAGGTGCAACCTTGTTTCAGTGAGGCATGGGGATCAGTGAATAAAAATACAGCCAGAGTCTATCTCTTTTTAGATATATCACACAGTTTTCCAGAGGGTCCTCAGTATGATTGGATTTCAGTAGCCATGGCTAAAACTACACATTGTTGGTTTTCCTACCTTCTCTGAATCCATTTTACTGCATTCTACTTGTGCTTTCTGGGATCACTTTCCAAATAAGCCACCTGCACTTAATATTTAGATCAGTGCCTGCTGAACACAAACTAATATACCTACTGAAAGAAAAAGGTTGGTCGTATATGAAAATATTGTCACATTTGTACATATCTCAATCTTTCCGTATCTGTTTATTTAATAAACTGCTTAAGATAATTTCTTACTTTAATTGACTTTTTTGATTAACTGGTCAACTTCTAGTACCCATTATTTTAGATAAGATTTCTATCAAAGTTTGTTTTATTTTGTTTTGAGATTCAGATTTAGCGTAGTGACTAAAAACTCAGACTCTGGATGCTTCACTGCTTTGTGTATACCAGTTGAACATAGATCTTTTAATATCATGATATTTGGGGACAACAATCAGCTTTAACTTCCTGGAACATAGTTGATGAAATACACCTTTGTAAATGAATGTCAGGGCCAATTAATTACATCCATACAACAGGATATTATAGGATGTCACCTGAAAGACCTAAAATTCTTGTTTCCCCCCCTACACAATAAAACAACTTAAATTTATTTTCTGGTCAATGTGAGAATCAATATATTAGACTTCTTTTTGAACCCTAGATTTTGTAACTTATTGACATAGACCTTCATGATGTATTTTTACAGCTTTTTTTTTTTTAAACTATGCATTAACAACATGGGACATCCACTTAGTTTAGGCCAGTGCTGAGCAGATTTAAAGCAAATTGTGTATCACATGAACATCTACAGGATCCACAAAATTATTTCAAAATGATAATACCCCTGATTTCAAAGTTTCTCAAATGAAGAGAACCTTCTGGGATTAACATACAAAAAAACAGAGTTATATAAAGCGTAAAATTCACCATCTATTTTGCATGAAGCATTTGTAGCTCACTTTATTCAAGCATCAATAGAAAAGTGCTACAAGCATTAATCCAGGAGTGGTTTTACTGTATGGTAGAAATGTGCTAGAGAGAAAAAAAATTAGGGGTGGAAAGATTAGCTTTCTTTCTTTTGGATTTCTTAGTCAGGATCTTTGTTAAGGAAAAGAATTTTAAAAGCCTTTGGACAGGGGCGCCTGAGTGGCTTAGTCGTTAAGCGTCTGCCTTCAGCTCAAGTCATGGTCCCAGGGTCCTGGGATCAAGCCCGGCTTCAGGCTTCCTGCTCAGCGGGAAGCCTGCTTCTCCCTCTCCCACTCCCCCTGCTTGTGTTCCCTCTCTCACTGTTTCTCTCTCTCTGTCAAATAAATAAATAAAATCTTTAATAAAAAAAAAAGCCTTTGGACAAGAAAAGAGAGGAAGAATGACAGGACTGAGAAGGAGAAGTCGAGCAGGGTTTCCTGAATGTTCCTGAGTGGAACAATTGGAGAGATCAGGGAAGTCGTGATAATTCAACGCAGTCACACAGTGTGTTTAAGTAAAGTTTCCTTTGCTTAAAATAAATGTAAAATTGAATTTAAATTCTAGACAGGTATTAGGTATAAAAAGACTTTTTCTATTTACTTATTCTATGAAAGTGTAGAAAACCTTCTTATGCACCTGTAAAATTAAAGGAGCAGACCATACTTTCCCTATCTATTACACGTTGATATTCACATAAAAAGAGAAAAAAAATGTTCAGACTATCATGAAATATCCATTAATAGATTCTGACGGTCTTTGGGGTGGGATATTTGGGAACATAAAGGAAGTTTTTCTTCAGGAAGATTACAACCCAGAGTGGCTAAGTTATTTTCAAAATTTCATAATTCTGGGTCATTTTAGGCAAGTTACTTAAGCTAAACAATTGTTTTAAATTTAATAATAGTCAATTCTTCGACTGTTGGAAGCAGAGATGCTACAGCTTTTATAAAAGTTCCTGCCTTATTAACAGATGCTAATTATGAGTAATGGAAGTCAAATTAGTTTCCATTTCTCAAAGAGCTGTACTGTATTTGCAAAGAATTTTAAAGAAATTGCATTAATCTAAGTTTGTTTTAATTACAATTTGTTTTCATAACAGCCAACTGACAGGTGATACTTACAGTTGCTTGAATTACATCCACGGGTAATGTTTTCATGTTTGTAGTTGTATAAATTATTTTAGCTCAGTGATAATATTTAGTCATAAAATAAAACATATAAATATTTTAAAAACAGACTGAAGGTGTTTATTCCCTAAATAGATTATTACCTATTGGGCATGCACTTAACATCTGTGATACTGCATATAAAATCCAAATTACCTTGAATACTCCCTGCTACATTTCCTGAAGAGTTTACATTTTCCTCTCGTGAATTGGGTTGCCACGTTTAGCAAATAAAAATAGACAATGCCACTATATTTTCCTACATTTTTCTCCCCCATCCCACTGTTACCTCAATTATTATAAGGTATATATTTTTACTTTTTAAAATGGTAGAAGCCACACAAAAAAGGAAATTCCTTTTTCAGGTCAACTAATCATAGAGCTACTAAGGGACAGATGTGCCTCTTCCTTGCTTTAAAAATTGAGTTCATCATTAGACACACTATGAATGCTTCTAGATGAGGTTCTAGGTGCAGTGCAGTGGGGGAAGCAGAGAGAAGTCTAGCTATCAAGGGCAGGTTTTATGAGGGTGTATTGCGTACTTAGGGCCAGGAATCTGAAAAGTTCTTTTTGTTTTTGTTTGTTGTTGTTGTTTTAACTTCCTTGAAAGGAATGTCTCATGGAAAGAAAAATGAAATCTTACGTTATAGGAGTTAGGGAGGAGGTATAGTTAAATATTGTGGGATAAATGATTTAATTTCCTTGAAGTTCAAATGGTGTCTCTGGGGATTCTAGGTATTTTTGTCAATCAGCATTTAATGATGATTCTGCACTAAACTGCAAGAATCATAGAAGACTTGATTTCTGCCAGGGGAGCCTAATTTCTAATCCTAATACTGTAAAATAAAATCTCAGTTCTTTGGTGAGTCTTGATTTCCTTATCTGTGATACTAGACTGGACCAGTCTACTCTTAACCAAACAGAGGAGGTAACATTTCTTACTCAATTGGGGTCTTAACATGACCGAGTTTTTAGATGAATTACATCAACATTTAATATCAACCTTCTTGTCTTTGGATTTTCTTCTTGTTTTTTCATGTCCTTGTTTCATCTACACACTCCAAGGTTTAACTTTGACAGGTGTTTAAATATAGAATTAAGAAAAATATTGTGAGATTCACTTTTCTCATAGAGTAGAAATTTGGCATGTAATTTAATAGCTCTGATTATTGCTATAAACACCTCCTTCTCCTCTATCTTCCACTTCTCCTTCCTTTCTTCTTCCCTTTTTTAAATTCTTATACTCCTAAATAAGGGATTACCAGTAGATCAGTAATTTTTACTACGTTTGCTAAATGCTTTATTTACTTACACTTTTTTACAAGTTTTCCCTGACCAATGGGAAACAAACTCAAATGGAGCTCCTGCTGTTGGGAGTTTACTCTTTAGCTCATTGGATCTTTCTTTTGAAAATATTTTATTTTGATTCCTGGATATGTTTCAAAAGTATACCACATGAGAGAAATTGGAAAAGATGAACTGGATAGGCATGGAAAGTATAAATACATTACCTGCAGACCTGAGGTAGTGTAATAGTGTGTAATACTTTTACTCCAGATGTATATGCTATTGCTTAGTAATCTAGACATAAATAATTTTTAGAATACTTACAGTGGCCAGATAAAAGATCTTCCTTGACATTCTTTATTTCTAAAATTGTTTCATTATTTTAACCAGATGGTGTTTTTCCTACAAATACACTTCCTAGTCTCAGATGGCTACTAACCAAAACCTCATTATTCCTTAGAAGATGGCTTAAGTCTCATTCTCCCTGAAGTTTGCTTCTGCAAGTGAAATCAGGAGTATGTTTTGTTTTGTTTTGCTTTAAGATAAGAAATTGATCTCTGCAGTCTATGTTGTGGCTGACTGCAGTGTCCTTACACATTGGGTCAGCGAGACACACTTCTATATCCATGTTGACACAAAGTTTTGAGAACTCATCTCTGAGCAGCACTCAGCATTCCCTGGAAGAGGAATGGATAATGTTTAATGATAAAAATAATGAAATCATGATGGGATCTGGATTACTTTAATGAATGAAAACAAAACAAGGCAAAATCTCTGGAAGAGAGATCTTAATATTTTTCTGTTTGTTTCTAAGTTTCTATGACATTCAGGAAGTACTAGTATCACAGCCACTTCCTAGTGATAATTGCCCTCCCAGTAAATGTCCTCCCCTGACTTTATGAAAGTATAGATTATAAAGGTTTTTTATCAATTTAATTTAATTTCTTGAGATAAACAATGATAAAGAATCAAATTTTCTTTCCACATGCTTTTTCAGGTCTTCACTATTTATCAGAATCTCATTTTATTTGAGACACAAATAACTATATGGATGTTTTATTAGGAAACAAAGGCAATCTATTATCATTTTTGGATTTCTTTATGAATGCAAAATTAAATAGAAAGCTGAAATTATAATCTTGGAATTCCGCCAACATTCTCCTCTTGAGGAAAATATTTGGGATCTGGGTTATCCATATTGGCTGTCTTTATTTTCACACTTGTTCCACAATTACTTTTCTGTCCACATTATTTTTCTTGAAATGACGTATGTTTAAAGACACTGTGTTTTACATAGTGTTAAATGTTTCTTAGTAGCTAGCTTGCAGGTGAATGACTAAGTTCACCTGATGTCATTCACCTGAAAGCCTTTCTATTAAAATAGGCACTTTTAAATACAATGGACTACCTGTTTTCAAAAATTTACTGCATGGCCACTGGGATATTCATGTTACGGAGGAAAGATTCCTGAATGCTATTGAAGTTTTATCAGTTTCTGTCTGACAAGAAATAGCTTGGATTGGCTATGAATGGAATGAGCCAATAACCTAGATAAACATCAGATAATATGTGAGTCCTTAAGACACTTTTCGAGATATGATAAAACATGTCAGGGGAACCTATCTCAGTAACCTTCGAACCACAGAGTATTAGTTTTGAAAGATTAATCTTAATAGATTTTGAATCAATTTATGCGATTCCCACACACACAATGAGACAGCAAGGAGCTTCTATCTATTCTATTTATATTCCCTGAAGGTTAACTTTCAAAATGTATGTGTACTTTGCATTTGGAGAGCAGTCAGATGATTTTTAAGACTAGAAAACAGATTAGATTTTGAGACTGAATTTCTTTCTTTTTTTTTTTTTAAAGATTTTATTTATTTATTTGACAGAGAGAGACACAGCGAGAGAGGGAACACAAGCAGGGGGAATAGGAGAGGGAGAAGCAGGCTCCCCGCAGAGCAGGGAGCCCGATGCGGGACTCGATCCCAGGACCCTGGGATCATGACCTGAGCTGAAGGCAGTCGCTTAACCAACTGAGCCACCCAGGCGCCCGAGACTGAATTTCTTATCCCACAGGGAATTTACATTTAAGCAGAAAGTCAAGTTTTATGTATAAAAATGAAAGGAATTTAAAATTTTTACTTAATTTTTTTTTTTAAAGATTTTATTTATTTATTTGGGACAGAGAGAATGAGAGAGAGAGAGCACATGAGAGGGGGAAGGGTCAGAGGGAGAAGCAGACTCCCTGCCGAGCAGGGAGTCCGATGCAGGACTCGATCCAGGGACTCCAGGATCATGACCTGAGCCGAAGGCAGTCGCTTAACCAACTGAGCCACCCAGGTGCCCTAATTTTTACTTAACTTTTGAAGGATAAAGAATACAGACATTGCATTAGTTAAACCATAGGCAGAAGGATAATTCTTTAAAGTTTTAAATATATTTAAAAATGGCCTATGTTCCTAATTACATTGGGTGTACAGTTTAAAATACATGATTTTAAAAATCACAGAAAATATTCTGAGGCACATATTTTCATGGAAATTCTTGAACTACTTTGTATGTTTTATGCATGAACACTCGCAGTGGCAAGCCAAAATGACTTATTGGAAAGGGTGCATTTCCCGTAAGCACCTGAGCACTTGGGTGATCTATGCTTTTGCTACAGCATTAGCTTAACTAGATGTGAGAGGGTTAGATATTTTGGGAAGTAGGGTCATTAGCATAATATGGGTTCTTCTGAAGCCAGGGGAATATAGGTGATCTAAACACAATCAAGGTCATGAAGCAGGAGCTGATGTTCAAGTCAGCTAACATTTTTTTTTTTTATTTAGGCCACCTTGATAGAAGGATTTTTTTCCCCTAAATATATGTAACCATGCTAAGCCCATTATAAGAGTCTATAAGGAAAGTGATCATTATACCAGTAACTATGCCTTTGTTGACCCTATCCTGTGAATGTTTGTGATCTTACACATGTGCAGTTAAGGTAGCAAATAAGCCAGTTTAAAGAAAAGGCAAATTTACTGTTGCAGTATGAAGTCAGTCTTCTTAGTTGAAATTTCTTTCTAAGCGATGATCCTTAATGATGGTGAATTATATGTGTTGTCTTTTTTAAGAGAGAGGCTGTGGCAAGATAAGATGACAGCAACATGACTTATAAAATTTTCTTTCTGGAGCTTTTATAGTTAATAAGTAAACCTAATTATAACTCTCCCACAGTAAATTATGACAATATAAAGTTGATGACTGCTAAAACTCAGCAAGTTTGCAGTATTTTCCAGTAGCTATTTCAGGCTACTTTATGAAGGGTGTGAAACAAAGATCAGTCAATCAAATCAGGATGACATTCATTTATAAGACTTTTGAGAAGACTAAAGATATGGCTGAAATTGTAGCTCAGTTATAAACCCAATTTAGAGAAATTATATGAATTTGTCTACTCTTTTTACTCCTTGTCTTCTAGGTCAGACATGGTTTTATGTATAAGTTCAAAGTTGCAATTTGCCATTTAAAGAATTACATAGAAAATTACAAGAAAGAACAGAAAATCCTAGCTTTGTACTTCTTCCTGCTGACATTGCCACAAGAAAAATTTAATTTATGTCATTACCTTTAGATAATACTGCATGATTCCATCCCAGGCTCATATGAGAATTAATGATCAACATGGATATTATATTTGAGGGAGGATTTCAAATGCTCCTTGAAGCCTCTCTCAGGTTTGTAAGTATTTGCTTTAGACAAAACTCAGATGTAGGCTAATCTTTTATATATATATATACACACATACACATATATATATACATACATATATATATACACATACATATATATATATATATATATATATATATATATATATATACACACACACACATATATATTTACGTGCAAGATCTAATCTGTAATTGCATACAATTTTATTTCTAGGCCCATATCTCACATATCTTCTTGACGAATCATTTCCATTGCTCTCTTCTGGGCACATTCCAAGGTTTCCACAACTCTCTTAGTGGTGGAGACACACACAACAATAGTGATCATTTTATGAGCAAAGCTGAATGGAATCTCACTTGTTTTTCCCTCTGCTGTAAGACTCTGTGGGACTGTCAAGGAGAAAATAAATATTTGTTACTTTTGGTAACGAAAAAGTATGTGTGACTCAGCAGCACATGGAGAGCAGATGTGTTGAGTAAGAGCCTACTCCTGTGCATCAGACCTGTCACTGAGTGAGTCTATAAATAGAGAAAAATTAGGGGAGAAGAAGCTGCATCCCTGATTCTACTCAGGCTCATTGATTGGAACTAAAGTTTGGGTTTTGGATGTAACACTGATCCTGTCTGTATGGATGACTGGTCAACTCATGTTTAAGTAAGCCATGCAGCTAGAAAGCAACTGTCCCTAAAGTGCCACCACCATATACAAAGGCAGTCTGAACAATGAGAATCTTTTGGGTGTTGAAACACAGAAATTCAGTTGTGGATATCTTGCTTTAGAAATTACTAGGTTTGCCTGATTAAGTTGACCATCTCTGCCTTTTCCATTCTTGCAGGTGAGAGCTAAAATTTTACCTTGCCCATCCTGGACACATTGGACTTGCTCTGGCACTTTTCATAGGACATGGTACTGAGCTTCCAGTTTGCAAAGTAAATGCTTACAAAAGACATTTCTACTGGATAGAAATCTGCCCTAGCAAGTTGGCCACATTTTTTTCCCAGATCAACTGTTCAGTTTGGGAATTGACAAGAAAACTAGATTTGGATTAGTAACTCTAAGAATTTAAATGTGTAGAGTTCTGTTTCTGCATTAGTAAAAAAAAGAAAAAAGAGGGGTCCCTGGGTGGCTTAGTCAGTTAGGCATCTACCTTCGGCTCAGGTCAAGATCCCCAGGTCCTGAGATGGAGCACAGTGTCGGGCTCCCTGCTCAGCAGAGAGCCTGCTTTTCCCTCTCTCTCCGCTGCTCCCCCTGCTTGTGTAATCTCTGTCTCTCTGTGATCTCTCTCTCTCTGTCAAATAAATAAATAAAATCTTAAAAAATAATAAATGTGTAGAGTTTATGAAAGGGCCACTGCTTAGACAATAAGTATCCTTTTTGTAGGTGCTGATTCCCTAGAAATAATACACTTCTGATTTTGCAATTTGACTGTTTTCAAGCTTGCATTAATACTTTGATACTTACAATAGGGGATTTTTTTCCTAATACTTGTAAAATGCAATGGGACATATATGTTCCTATGTCTTACAATTTTCTGGATAAATGTTCTATAAACATAAGAAGAAAGGCAGGGCAATTTGAGTGATCCTATGAGAAAAGCCTATTATGTTATCATATTTAAGTCTAGGAACCAGCTTTAGTCATCTTTGTATATGATAAAACACTACTATATACCCCAAACATAGTACATACTCTGTATTTTTGTCAGACTACATTAACAGTTCTCTCACAGGTAGCCACTACTAGAATGAAATTTTGGAACATTCTCCCAAAACCTAAGTTAAGGGTATTTTCCCTCCCAAGCTATCTCTTGGTCACTTCATGAAGATGTTCTCCTCAGTTGTAATTATAACTTATCAGGTTATAATAAGGTTGTCAAAAAACTGATAAGCCTGACTATTAAAAAGTCTATTTTTTTGTTTATTTAAGCAGATTACAAAATTTACCTTCATCAGTAAAGTAAAATTTTAACCCTGGGACTTGATATCATATAGCATATATTCCTTTATTTCGAAGTTGAAAATACAGTAATAGCTAAATGAAATAACTATGATCACTAGATTGTGATGGTACACACTCCTTTTCTAAAACCAGTCAGTAGCTAAGACACTGCTTTAGTATTTGTACTGCAATGAAGAATTGATAAGAAATTTTTCTATATTGTGCCATTTAGAAAATGCTGAATAACTCTCATTTAGGTAGGAGTCTCACTCAGCCACAGGGCACTGTTTATTAGAATGTCATCCTTTCCTTTTGCTTTCCACTCTCTGTTTTTTCTTTTTCACTTGGTTGCCAGGACTGCTTATTCACTGAAAATCACTAACACTTTAACCTCTTGTTTGAGATTGCCTTACTGATAGACATGGGAAAGACAGATAATTTGCAGAATGACCTAACTAAACTGCATTGCAAGGAAATCTAGTGGCCAATCTTTGTCAACAGCGGACACCTGAGTTATCCTAGGAAGAGACATTTTTGCTCCTTAGGCTCATGGATGATAGGCATTTTATAAGTTCTTTATCCAAATGCTGTAAAGTTAAGGTCAATAAACCTTTGGGTTAACTACAGTCAGGAATAATTTTATTCTCATTTTTTCCAGGGAAATAAAAAAAAAATACTTACTCTTTATAACAGTAAGCTTTCCCTCTTATGTTTTACAGCCCCCCATTTTTCAGCCCCTCTCTAGTATCTTGAGTAAACTTCCAGTATCCCATCTCACTTCTTTTTCCTATCTTCCTCTATCTATCTAGGCATCAAAGTCTCCTAAAATGAATATCTCTTTCCCATAATTTAATGTATTATTTCATTGGCCATACTTACAAATCCCCTGTTTTCTTATTATATAGAAAAAGAATATAATATATAATACAATACAAAATAACTATCTATGTACAAATTAATTACATACAGTGTGGAAACACTCTCCACTATAATTATTGCTCATTGACATAAAATATATGGTCCAAATCAGAAGTTTCACTTGCAATTTTAATGATTGTTTTATTTTCCCTTAAGAATAGATACTCTTGTTTTCCTCACTGCTTCATCCTTAATTCAGTTTTATTTTAAGGGCTTGATCTATTACTGAACCTTTCTGGCATATACACATGTGCTCTCTTCTACCCTAATATTTTGTAGTGTATAATGTGTATCATCACCAGTTCCCCATTTGTCATCTGTCTTGTCCCAAACCAAGTCTTGCCCATGTTAAAAATTCTATAACTGCCATCATCTTGGAAATGTCATGACATTCATGGATCAATAAAATCCTTTCCCAGAGAGGATGAGAAATATATGAAAAGAGCTTACTAAATTCAAACGGTTTCTTTTAAAGGTCCGATGGATGAGTAAGAGATTTGTATGAAAGTGATTTCAGGGAGGGGTTGTTGGATGAGAGTAGGATGACACTGACAAGGTAGGTTATAGTGGTGGGGAACTGGGTGGGGAGAGGGAGTTCAATTTGAGATGCCTTTAAGATTCCTTCATCCTAGAGATTCTTTTCCTTGGAGGAGTGCAAGTGAAAGGGTGAAGAATTCAGGACTGCAAAGTGCAGAGTCTCCTCAGTGGCCATCACATCTCTGCAGTTTACTAGGCCCCACCAAGATATAATGAGGTGCTTTGTATGCGCTGTGTGTAAGAGAGAAAATCAACTCACCAAATGCCTTTTTTTGGGGGGTGGGTGATGACTTACAGTCAGGGGGCAGCTTTGTGAATTTGAGGGAACATAAGGATGCTGGAAGGAGCCCTGTGTGTCCAGGGAATCGGAAAGAAAACAAAAAAGGATTTTGATGTCCGTGCCCTCAATGTCACCCCAGAGCAAATAAGGAAAGGGAAGAATTGTGTGATAAAGGCTGTGACATCAGAAAAATGAGCAAAGTAATTTTGCAGTTATAGTTAGAAAATCATTAAAGTCTGATGTTTAATAGGTAACTGAAATGAAGAAGGTAAGCAGAATGTCAAGGTCCTTTTAAAGAGCCTAAAGATTACAAAACAAATCAAAGGTTCTGGCAGCTTCTCAGACACTTGCAAGCTGGAGAATTCACAGAGCAACAAGGTGCATGGGGTTTCTCTCTTTTCCTTTCCTTGAACAAAAAGCAAATTTAAACAAAAAGGTACAGTGTATGTAACAACAATGCTGCCAGATGTACATGATGAGACCTTTAAGGTTTATGCATATTCTAAAATCAAACTGAAATATTTTAGTTTATTACTTTCTATAGATTTCAATAGGAAAAATTCAGATAGATACGCTTTTTCAAAGCATTTTAAGAAGTTAAGATCAACCAAAAACACAAGACAGTCCTAAAATTCAACAAGATTTTCTCCAAGAGGCAAAATTAATATTCTATAATTATGTTCCAAAGATTATAACACACATGCTCTTTTACTAATATATTATTGATTAATGATGTATTAAAAATTAATTTTCAGAGTGATGGAAGAAGTTAGAAAATTAGTAATTGGGATTAAAATTAACTTTTAATTTTTCAAGGTAACATAAATATAGATAGAAATTTTGCTTTTCTGTCACCGATTGAGTGGAAAAAGAACAATGAAATTATACTTAATTCTAATTTTAAAATAAAGCTGGTAAAGGGCTACAAATTCATTTCTGTAGGTCTTTACCTAAAATTAATCCATTTAATACATCTGTACTAAATATTTATCATTTTTCAGGTACTGTACTTGGATTGTGTTAATTTCTGAGTTAGAAAAACAAATCTATTTACAGAACAGAAAGGCTTTGTGGACCAGATATCATTGGATTTGTCATAAAAGATGAAGATAAATACCATATGATGTCACTTTATGTGGAATCTAAAAAAAATGAAAATTTTTTCTAAGTTTAAGATGGCCATTTTCAGATTTTTTAATAAGAGTGATATGATTGAATGTCAGTCTAATCTGACAGTAGTGTTGTACAATAGTTTGGAATGGGAGATTCTGAGACATGGAAGACAGATAAAAGGGGGTGATGAGAGGAAAGAGCATTTTAAGTGCATTGGCAAGTGTTAGGAGAAGTGTTAGGAGAGTATAGGGAGCCTGGGAACAATTTTGATTCGAGTAGTTTGATTGCTGTAGCAAAAAACATCCAGAGGAGAATGGGAAATCATATTTAAAAGTTAGATAAGGCTGGACCACTAGGAGCCTTGAATGATGTGCTACAAACTTTGAAACTCATTTCCTAGAAAGTTGAAATGGAATTATTGAAGGCTTTTCAGTAGGAAAATGACATGATTAATTGATGTGTTTGTTGTCATGGAATATGATTGCTAAAGTATCATTAAAATGTGTATTGACTGCAAAAAGCACATCCAAAATACATTAGTATATTAATGAAATTGAATTATCTGAGGCTTAAATGTTTCTTTATTATTGCTCCATTAGTACAGAACTGAACATCAACTCTATTTCTGTGTATACAGATACGCACATATTATGTATCAGTCCTCAATTTTAAGAGATATTATTGAAAATAATGTGATCAATATTTGCTTTATTCAAGTTTGAATACATGTAGGCATTTGGTTAGTGTGCAGATATTACTTCGTTTTCCAGTTGCCATTTATGACTACATATTTTAATTTCTCCATTTCAAAGTGTACCATGTGATTTTTTTTAAAAGATTTTTTATTTATTTGTTTGACAGAGAGAGACACAGCGAGAGAGGGAACACAAGTAGGGGGAGCGGGAGAGGGAGAAGCAGGCTTCCCGCCGAGCAGGGAGCCCGATGCGGGACTCGATCCCAAGACCCCGGGATCATGACCTGAGCCGAAGGCAGATGCCTAATGATTGAGCCACCCAGGAGCCTCGTACCATGTGATTTTTAATTGCTATACACCAAGATCCTCTTACAGTCTTACACACAAAGTTTATGATCTTTAACTAGATGTTTAGACATTATTCTGCATGGACAGATTATGTAGATGTTAGACTTGCTTCAAAGTTAATTGGTGTCAACCTGTAATGCATATACTTGTTTTGGGTAAATGTGAGCCTACTACCCTTATTATTTATTTATTTATTTATTTATTTAATAATCAAGTGAAGACTTTAGGAAATACTAATGAAAATGCAAAAAAAAAAAATCTATCTGTGCAGTGGCAGTTCTGTCCTTCTACAACATACATCATTGGTGTCAAAGATCTGAGTCACAATCATTGTACTCAAATTTTATTGAATGGGTTTTTGTTCATCTTCGTCAGATGTGCCTTCATTGAACTACATGAAAGTTACACCCTTCAATATGATGAATTGTGGATAGGTTTTACAATACACAGGAAGACCTAACAGTATTTAACCTGGAGAATCTTTATTGACAAGAATTTTCTTTCACTTATACAGGAATATATGCTATTGACCAACATCAGTAGGCTTCGCATTTGAGTCCTTATGGTGGTAAAAGCATTGTTGACTTTACAACTTTAACAGAACTCCTGAATCCAAATGTTATAAATATTTTTCAACAATTATAAAACTATAAAGAATAATGTAATTAAATACTGTATACTCAACATGAAGCTTTGTCAGATCTTAACATCAGCAACATGTGCACTGACTGGCATCTGAAATAAATAAGTGGATTTTTAAAAAATAAATAAATGTTAAATGTGGAGATAGTAGATCTTTTTTCTCTTTATGACCTGCTCTTTTTTTGTTGGGTTTCTTGTGGTGTCCCTCAGCATATGTATGCATAGTTTGGAAGGCAGCCAGTGAACCTGGAAGAATTTGACATCAGATTTTGGAGCTCACTTTTCTGTGGTTCCTTCTCTGGGAATTTGTTCCTCAAGTTGTAGTCAATTTGGTTGTCTCAAACTCCAGCCCATGTTCCTTACCCCAGAGAGATCACTGCTTTCTGTTAAGGTGATGTTTTCTACCATCTGAGTGAATTGGAATATGTCCTCAGGAAAAAATTCAGGATAAATCTTGACCTCCTGTCATGCCTATCTTCTGTCAATGATAATAGCTCCTCCGATTTCTGCTTATAGGGACTCTTCAATACTTTTGAAAAGTTGTCTCTTACATATTATATAGTTTTTATAATTTTGGTAGGAGATCTATTCCAATAATATCTAGTCTATAATGACCAAACTTCAATGTCAAATAGCATCTCTTTTAAAATTATATTTTCCTGTTGCTTGTTACTAGTGTATGAGAATTCAATATATGAAATTTTTATGAGCTGATGATTTATAAGAAGAATGAAGAGCTTTCTCATTAGTTCTAATATTTTACCTTTATATCCTTTTGCATTTTTTTTTATGTAGACAATTCTTTCTTCCTTTTTTTTTTTTTTTTTCTGTAAATAATGGCAGTGCTCTGGTTCACTTAACAGTCCTTTTACTTGAAATTTATTTTTCTTTCTTACAAGTTTGCCAGGACTTCTCCTTCAATGTTGAATAGATGATACTATAATGGGCTTATTTTCTTCCTTACTTCTGATTTTAAAGGGAATGCTTGTAACATTTAGAATGTTACTAGAGTAACATTCCAAGAATAGTTATTATTACAGCATTCTTACTAGTAATGCTTCTTTTAGCACTTGAGAAGTCTCCCAGGACTTCTACTTCTGGGAAGCATGTAGAAGATAATGATGGCTGGCCAATGATCTCTTCTCTGCAACTAGAAAAAAACTGGAGAAATTGAAAGAATCCTATTTTTAAGGGATTACAGGGCTTTGAAAGCAATGAAGATAAAATGAAATTATAGAGAGTGGAACACATTTGCAGAGTGAAGTGATGATCACTAGACATTGTTTTCTGTGTTAATTTGGGAATTTGGAAAGTATAATGATGTTTGTACTTAGACTGGTCAAAGAGCCTCTGCTGGAGAGAAGAAAAATCAGGAAAGCTTTTAGGTATCAAATAGGGCTGAAACAACAATTGGGAAATTTAAGGGACCTTAGATACACAACAAACTTTAACAAATGTATGTTTTCTGGATTTGGAGAATGCACAGGGAACAGGAATCAAGCCAAAAGTGGAGTGAAATCTTTTGTATTAGCTATTGAAGAACATGACCTGTTAGGAAAGTGGGTGGCCTTGAGTACATTGCTGGACTTGTGCTCATTACATCTTCTGGATTTTGAAACTTTGTGGGGAACATGCATTTTGGAAACTGTGAGAAACAGAACTCGAGCATCTGCATTTTTTTTAGGATGAAAGAAACAAATCCAACAATCTCTTTGTCAAAACATGGGAAGGTCACACCAGAAGAATAAGGTGAATCAGAGGTAGACTCAGTATCATTAAATCTTCAACTATGCCCTGTGCCAGCTCAATTTTTTTATTATATTGCTATAATCCACTTTTGACACCACCTTACAAAAACAGAAGGAACTTTTTCTGATGGAAGATAATAACATCTGTTGCCCTTATATTTCTTTTATGGATCATTTCTGGAAAATAATAAAATATTTACTAGGCATTCAAAGATGAAAGAAAACATATTGACAATAAAAGGGAAAACACACTAGAAGCATACCTATATATGATCTAGATATTGGAGTTGGCAGAACTTTGTGACTGAAATATCAAAAATTAAGAAATATATGAAGAAAAATCAGTAAAAAGATATAACTTCAACAAATATAGAAATCTATTAAAAAATAATCAAATGGAAATTCTAGAGCAGGAAAATATTACACAGAACTCAAAGAACTTACAAAGAACTCAAAAGATGAGTTTAGTAGCAGATTGTAGAAAGCAGAATACAGGATGAGTTAATTCAAAAATAGGGGAATAGAAAATACTAAATCCAGAGAGAAAAAAATGTAAAATTAAAAAATAAAACAGCATAAGAGACATGTTGGGCATACTAAAAATTTTAGCCTTAATATAATTATAATTGGAATCCCAGAAAGAGAGATGAGAGAACATGTGTCATAGGCAAAATTCAGAGATCAGGTAATTGAGAATTTTCAATATTTGGACAAAGATACAAATCCGGCCATTCAAAAGCTTACCGAATCTCAGGTAGGACAAATCCAAAAAAATTACACCAAAGCTCATCACAGTATAACTGTAAGAATCAAAGGTAAAAAAGAGAAGCATTCAAAAATGAAAAGGATGCATTGCTTTCAAAGAAATACCAGAATGATAGTTGACTTCTCAGAAGAAATGATGAAAGCCAAAAAACAAAAACAAAAACAAGAAGTTGATGCTATTTCTAGAAAAATAACTGTCAGCTGAGATTTCTATATCCAAAATACGTTCTTCAAAAAATAGGGTAAGATAAATTTTGAGACAAAGCTGAAGCAATTTGTCACCAGTAGACTTCCACTAAAAAACAAACTAAAAGGAAAGGGAAAATGATCCCAGATGGAAATGTGGAAGTGCTGTAGGTAATAAAGAATACCAGTAAAATAAATATATAGGCAAGTGTAAAATACTATAGATTACCTAAAACAATAATTATAACATCTTACAGAGTGAAATTATATGTAGAACTAAAATGTATGACTATAATAATATAAATGGCAAGAGAAGGATGCCTGGGTGGCTCAGCAGTTAAGCATCTGCCTTTGACTCAGGTCATGATCCTGGGGTCCTGGGATTGAGCCCCGCATGGGCCTCCCTGCTCAGTGGGGAGTCTGGTTCTCCCTCTTCCTCTGCCCCTCCCCCTGCTTGTGCTCTCTCTCTCTCTCTCTCAAATAAATAAATAAATAGATAAATAAATAAATCTTTGAAATAAAATAAAAGGCAAGAGAGGTAACTGTATTTTGAAGTTCTGTGCTTCCAGTTGGTATCAGGAAAGTAGTAAGAATAAACAGTTTGTTAGATTGTAATAACTGAGTGATGTGTGTTGTAATACCTAGTGTAACCACAATAAAAATAGTAAAAGAGTATATAATCCACATGTTATTTGAAAAAAACAAAAGAACTAATAAAATATTTTATCCAGAGTTTTAGAAAAAAAAAGAACTTAAAGCAGGTGGACTAAATAGAAAAAAAAAAACAAAACAGTATTAGGGTAGAGCTAAACCAACCTGTAATTATATTTTATGTACATGAATAAATATTATATTTAAAGATTATTCTGTTTGGATTAAAAAGCATTCTCCTTATAAACAGTCAATGTAACAAAAATGAACTGTGTTTATTTCTATATTACAGCAAAAAATAGGAAATAAAAATTCAAAATTGTAGCAATTACTGTGACAAAAACATCAGATACCTAAAAATTAATATAACAAAAATATGCAAGAAGTGTAAGTTGAAAACTATGAAACATTAATTGAGAAAATTTTAAGACCTAAGTAAATAAAGGATATACCATGTTCATGTAATTGGAAGAGTCATTATTGTAAAGATTTCTAATTACCCCATAAATTCATGTAGATTCAATACAGTCCCCTGTATTTGAAGAAATTGATAAGCTGATACTAAAACTTACATGCAAATGCAAGTAGAAAAAGTAACCATTAAGGACTTGAAAAGGAATAATAAAACCGTAGGACTTACACAAGGACATATAAAGACTTTTTTTTTTATATATAAAGACATTTTAAATCTATAATTTTAAAAGTATGTTATAGGCAAAATGATAGAAAAAATATATGATAGAATGGTAGAGTGCCTAGAATCAGACCTGTACTTGTACAATCACCTGATTTATGACAAAATTAATTTTCAGGTTTATTGATTATATATGATAGTCTTTTTAGTAAGTGATGCTGTGTCAATTGGTACCTACATAGGAAAAAATACATCTTGGTATATCTTTACTTCACACCAGACACAAAAATTAATTGCCGATATACTGCTGATACAAATGCAATCAGCAAATAATGAAGCTTTTGGAGGAAAATATAGAACTCTTTTGTGGTCTTACCGTAAGCAGAGTTTCTTCAGAAAGACACAGAAAACATTAACTATTAAAAAATCGATAAAAT
Source organism: Neomonachus schauinslandi (assembly GCF_002201575.2). Lineage (NCBI taxonomy): Eukaryota > Metazoa > Chordata > Mammalia > Carnivora > Phocidae > Neomonachus > Neomonachus schauinslandi. The sequence goes on along the minus strand of NC_058411.1, from coordinate 68,214,247 downwards.
GGGGCGCCTGGGTGGCTCAGTCATTAAGCGTCTGCCTTCGGCTCAGGTCATGATCCCAGGGTCCTGGGATTGAGCCCCCTGTCGGGCTCCCTGCTCAGCGGGAAGCCTGCTTCTCCCCCTCCCACTCCCCCTGCTTGTGTTCCCTCTCTCGCTGTCTCTCTCTCTGTCAAATAAATAAAATCTTAAGAAAAAAATCGATAAATTGTAAAATGTTATAATTAAGAACTGCTGTTGACTAAAAACCCATGAGGAGATTTAAAAAGCACGCACATAATGGGAGAAATGATTAGCAATAGGATATATGACATATCTATTCAGAATGTATTTTTTAAGATTTTTTTTAATTAAATTTATTTATTTGAGACAGAGAGAACGAGAGAGAGAGAGAGAGAGAGAGAGAGCACATGAGAGGGGGGAGGGTCAGAGGCAGAAGCAGGCTCCCTGCCGAGCAGGCAGCCCGATGCGGGACTCGATCCAGGGACTCCAGGATCATGACCTGAGCCGAAGGCAGTCGCTTAACCAACTGAGCCACCCAGGCGCCCCCAGAATGTATTTTTTAAAACTACAATAGGAAAAAGACAAACAAAAGCCCCACTTGAAAAATGGGGAAAAAGCTTGAAGAGATATTATATAAAAGAGAATGTCCAGATGAAGATGAGATTTTCAACTTCAGTATTTACCCAGGGAATGCAAAATAAAACTCCCACTTATCACAATGTGGAAAATTGTTAAAAACTATCAAGTACTGGAGAACTCAGGCACCTGGAACTCTCATACTCTGCTAATGAAAATGTAAATTAGTGTATTTTAAAAACTGGCTGTACCTAATAAATTTCAGTGTGTTCATACATTATGGTTCAGCTGTTTCTCCTATGTATACACTCTGAAGACATGGCATACATATAATTCCCTTAAAATATGCCCTATAGTGTTTGTGTCATCATTAATAATGATAAAAAATCTGTAAAGTACACAAGTACTCATTTAACAGTAGAATTGATAATATATGGTGCTGTAATTACACATTAGAACACTATATAGCAATGATAATGAAAGGACTACAACCAGACACGATATTTTGATTAATTTGGTCACCCTGTAAGTGTTTCAGATTAATTTTGATGTCACTTCCAGGTTAGTTAATAGGATACCTCTTACCAGATTGAGTAATTCAATTTAATTCCCAATTTTAAAAACTTGGATTATATGTTAAATTTTTTGATCAATTTTATTGTACTGCAAGTTACATACAGAAAAACACATTAATCATAGGTATACAGCCTATAACTTTCACAGAGCTAAAACACTTATGTAATCAGCCCCCAAATGAAGAAGCATAGCACTCTCAGGGCTCCAATAGTTCCCCTCACACCCTTTGTCTTTTACTGCCCACTATCCGTATCTGCCTAGAATAACGGATATTCTCACTTCTAACATTGTATGCTAGTTTTGGCTGTTTTTGGAATGCATTTAAATAATATGATACCATATTTATTGATTTATGACTTCTTTTACTCAATATTATGTCTGTGAGATACATCCATATTGTTTTCTATATCAGTAGTTGTATCTGTGTGGTAAATTAAAATCATATTTTTTATAATACCTATCGTTGAATTCCTAGATACTCTTAATTCCGTTGCTATGTACTTTTTTGTACATTGAAATAATAAGTTTTCTAATCTTAGAATCACTTCATTTTTCTTAAGAAAGGTCTATCTGTATTTTCTCATCTTGCCCTTATGTAATTTTCATATTAATATAATGCCCATTATATAAAGTGAATTCTCTCTTATTTAAGTCTCAGGGACAGACTTTTTAAGAGAGATGATTTGTTAATTTGTGGTTTTAGAAAGTGTATATAAGTTGTCTTAGGCAGTAACGTTTTGAGAGAGAGAGAGAGAGAGAGAGAGAGTGTGTGTGTGTGTGTGTGTGTGTGTGTGTGTGTAGATCAGTGTAGACTAGTGGTTCCAGTGATTCTTAATTGGGGAGCCATTTTCCCCTAAGGGGACATTAAGGTGATGTCTGGAGATATAATCGTCATAACTCTGAGGGTGCTACAGGCATTTAGTGTATAGAGACCAACTGTGCTGCTAAATATTCTGCAATGTACAGGGCAGCTGCTGGCAACAAATAATTACATCAGTAGTACTAAGGATTAGAAACACTGGTGTAGACTAACTGGATTATTTTAATGGTTATAAATCTTTTACTGAGCATGTCTGCAAGAAATGTGTTTTTCTAGAAGTGTAACCCTTTTTATTAAATGTTCATATTCATTGGCTAACTTTGTTCTTCGTGTCCTTTAGTATTTTTAATCTCTTCTATAATTAAATATCTGTTTGCTATTGTTAACATTACAGTTTGTGGGTGTTTGCATTTTTTTTTTACTTGCGCCAAAGGTATGTTAATCAAACTGGTGCTTTTATATTAATTTTGTAGCTTAAGATTTGTGGCACCATACAGTTCGATAGTTTGATTTACAACTTCAGATCCATGTTAGGCTTAGGCCTATTTTGAATTCTTAGAGAGGGCTCTTTATTCATCCAAGTCCATAGTTTGGATAGTCCACCCAAAGTTTACTTGCTGTCTCTCATTACCTATATGTATGTGTTTGTATATATGTATCTCCAATCTTTAACTGAGGGCACATTCAGCTTTATGAGGGAGTTTTGGTGATAATTCCTTATCCCTCTCAGACACAGAGTGTTATCCTCATCTGAGCATTAAAATCCAAGATCCTTTGTTTGTTAAGGAAAGGAATGAACTGTTCCCCACCACACCCCAGTAAAATTATCAGCTCATGTATCTCCTATTTCACTTTTAGTTCCTTTTCCAATTTCAGTTCCTCTAAATTTCTCTTAAGTATAATTTACATATTGGCCATGTAGTTGAAAGTATGCATTTCTAGCTGTTGCGTAGTGCATTCATTGAGAGATGAAATGATTACTCTGAGTCCAATAACTCAATAACTTGGAACTAAGAGAGGCCTAAAGGGGCTGTACCACCAGGCACTGTCAAGAAGTACAGGAGTAGAGGTGAAGCTCCAAGACTGGGTGGACTCTCGGTTTTATTATCCTAGAATGTAAAGTATGTGAAGCAAGGAAAAAACAACTCAAGAAAGCAATCACTTTAAGGGCAGCAAGGAACTATGTACTTGATTATCAGCATGGGTCCTAGTGAGGTATTATATTAACTAGGGGGCTGCAGGAGATGGGAGAGCTGTCCTCAGTAGGCCTAACTATCTTATCCACCATCATTGCTGTTTTCAGCATGTACTGTTTTCAGTATGGAATGGTGAGGGGAATGGTTGCCTTTTGCCACACGCATACAGCTTTTGCCATATATGTGTGTTCCTGTTCTTACTGTTTCTTGTACCTGCTGAGGTCTTGCTCTCCCACATCTAGCTCTTTGGAATCAGGTGGATTTTCAAATTACTTAGATCATCATATTTCTGGAAACAGAAGTCATTCCACTATTTAAAATAAATAGCATTTTTGTAGGTTATTTGACATAAATTTCTCATAATTGAGACTGAATTTATATTTGGCATGCCATTTGCCATTTCAAGAGAATTACTTGATTTCATAGGGTAAACTATAATAATGAAATAAAGAGAATAACATCTATGAAATGTTTCTTGGATAGAAACAATTTTGCTACTGTTTTGGACAAAAAGTCAATGCCAGGCTTTATTCATTCTGTATGTCAAGTCAAGAATATATATATGTAAGTTATCTGATATTGAGGCATTTCTTTTCTTTTTAACACTTTTGGAGAAGTTCTCATTGTACTAGGCAGCTCCCTCCTCATGAATTCCTGTCAGCCCTGGAAAATACAAACAGTGCTAGATTTGTTAGTATTTAATGAATTTATTTGAATATTAAAAAACAGAGTCTTTGTAAGAGTTAAGGTTTTTCAATTATCAGCAACAGAGAATTAACTGTTAACTTAAGTATAAATGTATGAATTTAATGAATAGGTACTACCTTAATTAGAATAAAGGAAAAACCTGAAGAAGTAGGTTTTAAAAAATCAAGAACCATAGTAGTTTTAGGCATTTAGGTTTTAAGAATTATTGTATAGTTTCTTCAGAACTCACAGGGTGAAACAGCTCCAACTCTTTTCAATCTTTGTCACTCAGGCTGATTGAAATTCTTTGGAGAGAAAATCAGATTGACCTAGCTTTGGTGATGTATCCATCTCTTACCTAGTGGAAGCAGAGAATCTTTATAGAAAGTTTCACAAGGAGCGCCTGGGTGGCTCAATTGGTTAAGCGACTGCCTTCGGCTCAGGTCATGATCCTGGAGTCCCTGGATCGAGTCCCGCATCGGGCTCCCTGCTCGGCAGGGAGTCTGCTTCTCCCTCTGACCCTCCCCCCTCTCATGTGCTCTCTCTCTCTCAAATAAATAAATAAAATCTTAAAAAAAAAAAAAGTTTCACAAGGACTCACAAAGGGAAAGCTTGGTTTTTGTATCTGTTAGATATGGTAGCAGTGATACTACATAACAAACAACCACAGAATCTCCTTGTCATAATGATAAGCAATTATTTCTGTTCATGTCTCAGTGGGTTGGCTAGGCTTTGGCTGATCTTGGCTGGGCTTCTCTGGATTTGGCTCCAGGACAGGATTTTTGCTCCACCTGTTTCTTATTTTTCTGGGACTTGTGCATGGCATAGGGACATCTGTTTTCATGCCAATGGCTGAAAGACACAGAGGACACAGATACAAGTGTCTTTGAAGCCTCTGTGTCATGTCTGTTATCATTCTGCTGACCAAAGCATATAGCATAGCCAACACAGCATCCATGAGGTGGGAAAGTGTACTCTGCTCACTACTGGAAAAACTGCCAAGGTTAAGAATATAAGTAGGAAGGAATATTGAGAAGAAAAAAATACAATCTCAAAAATTTACTGTGCAACATTAAGGAATACAATCTATTCCTGCTTTGTAATGGATGATTTGGGTGCTTTAGCAAAAGATTGGCAAAAGATACTAGACTGGGAAAAATTTCATATGTACACCACAGTGTCTAAGAAATCACTCAAAAAGTGCACTACATAAAGAATATAGGGAAACCTGGGAAAACCAATTTTTATTAACTGCATTTTAGAAAAGAAAAAGTTTATTTCTTTTAAATCATGCATAATTTAATTTTGTAACATAATCATTTCCATTTTAGCCTTTTGGTGGGAAATCTAGTAATAGAATTTTCAAAGGTCACAGGGCTAAATCTAGAGGGCATCAGGATAGTTTCCCTGTGTTTTACCCATATACCCTCCCTTCCTTTGAAAGCATTTATCATGTACATGATTTTAATCATAATGGAGAAAAGAAATGTTAGTATTTTGGGGAGCTCTGAGGTATTATCCTGAAGTCTCTTCACACTAACTTTATTCACCAGTTCTCCATTGTGCTTTAGTTTCCTAATTCATAATGGTATACATAAAAGACATAGGGCCATTATAAAGAAACCACGGGTGAAAAGATGAATATCTATCCCTTAAGAGAAATATTTTCAAGGGGTCTGTCCTTAAGTAAGATCAAGGGAATGAATTTAAGAGTTTAGGTAGACAAAGTAAGATGTAGGAAAACAAAGTGCATATCTCTTTAAGAAGAAACTTACACTTGAGGTGTTACCCTTATTGGAATTTTTCTATATTGGGCATATTGTCCATCCAACATCTTTCTTGCATTCCCATGGTGACGTGGTTCTTCTTAATATTCTTAGGTTTCTTCTCTGTTTAGTTTTCTAATATCTGGGATCTGGACCTAATATCCAAGATAGTGTCTAGCACATTATATGTGCTCTTTAAATTTTAGAGAAAGAAGGAAAGCAAAAAAAGAAAGTTTCAATTGCCAGTGTATTCTGAAGGGAAAACATTCTATAAGTGCCCATCTGTGGAGAACCTGGGTTTTCCCAGGAGTACACAACACGATAGTGTTAGACGATGAGGACTTGGCAGTAGATTTCCTCTTTAGAGATCCAGGGTTCTTGTTTGTTGTGACTGTCTCCTCTTGGGCTTGTCTGCCTCTTCGTTCTTCTAAGCATGACAGTGATACCAGCTGAATTTCATTCCAACTCTTCTCCTGAAATTGGAAAGCTTTGAATTTCCCCCTTGGCTGCAAGGATCAAGTTTACATGCTCTTTCAGCCTCTTGCTGCATAGGGAGCCTACAGGATATATTTTGTCTTTGCCATGGAGAACAGGCCTATCAAGCATGTGGTAGAAAACCTAAGGGGGTTGCTTGTATATTGGAATTGGCCAGTGTAGTGAGCCGCTTGCTTCAGCCCTTACTGCAAACATGTTAATTCAGGCTTAGTTATGCTAAAACCTCGAAGGCCTGCCCTTTAAAAATTAAATTTGTTCTTTCACACAATTATTGGCTGAATATAAATTATACTGAGGTCCTAACTAAAGCTTTGCCACAGCTGTGAGAATAGTTAAGCACAAATCAGCTAGCTTAGCCTGAAAAACTGCCCATGGCATGGGGGAAGTAGAACTTTGGTCACATGTGTTTTGCTTTGCAGTGTGTCAGATTGCTGTCATGGCAAAGGACTGTTTCCTGAACAATATTTCAGAGCTCTGGGCTACTGCCCTTTTGGAGTGATCCACCTGCAAATTTGCTTATCAGAGATATTTGGGGGGTCCAAAACTGTATTTTAAAATGATCCAGGGTTATTAGTAAGTTTGAATACTCATTGTTTGGGTCTTCTATGTTTGGATTGGCATTAACAACTTAATATATTAAATTAAGCCATATGAAATTGACATTACTCAACCATTTTTGATCTATGAAAATGGCATTTTCAACATAGTTCAACCTAAAAGCTTTGATTTCTAAAGCCACTTAAATAATTCCTATATTAGTATTCTAGATATTTTAATCACTAAATTAATAATCAGGTGATAAATATGAACAATGGGGAAACTGGCTCATCTTAAATTCTCTTTTTGAGGCCTTAGAGCTTTGGGGCATATTTTTGCTTTGATTGATGTGGTCCTTCAGAAAGGAAAGGAATCTTCATGCTGATGTAGGAAACAAAGGCAAAAGAAAAATTGAATTTCTTTACTACCTACAGCCCACTGAAGAGTCCTTGAAACAGGCAGAGTGACATTCCTGAGTTCCAGGAACTCAGCTGCTTTGATGTTAATACTTTGCTAAGGGCAAAAGGCAATCTTAGGCCAACCCCCAGGATCCTGTAAGTCTACTTAAACATATAAAAATTCCTTTGGAATCTTCCTTTATCTCTACCCCCCAGGTATATGTTGGCAATCATCCCCTAGGCATATGACCCACTGATATAAATCTAAAGGGTCTCATGACTAAGGTTTTATTAGACAGTAATAAATGACCTTTTCCTAACAATAGCTAGCCCCCCTCAAGGTCTTGGAAACCTTGCTTCCAAAATTCCTTAGAGACAAGCTATCCCTAACTCCCTCCCAACTTGAAAGTATATAATGGGCCACTCCTCATGACCCCGGTGCAGCTCTGTCTGCCCATGGGTCCTGTCCCCGTGCTTTCATAAAACCACGTTTTTACACCAAAGACGTCTCAAGAATTCTTTCTTGGCCATCAGCTCCAAACCCCAACATCTTTCCTACACCAATGCTATCCTTTTTTTTTCATCCTTAATATTTCCCAAGGCAGATGTCCTGAGGGTTAGGAACTCCTTGTTTTTATCTCTTTCTCTGGCTTCTCTCCCTCTTTCTTTCTTTTTCGTTCTTTCTTTCTTTCTTTCTTTCTTTCTTTCTTTCTTTCTTTCTTTC
>NC_058411.1:68181124-68206465 GCF_002201575.2 Neomonachus schauinslandi | reverse complement strand
TCTTTCTTTCTTTCTTTCTTTCTTTCTTTCTTTCTTTCTTTCTTTCTCTTTTTTTTCAAGATTTCTTTATTTATTTGAGAGAGACAGCACACGCATAGGGGTGGGGGGGTGGGGCAGAGGGAGAGAAGCTGACTCCCCATTGAGCACAGAGCCAGATGTGGGCCGCATCCCATAACCCCAAGATCATGACTTGAGCCAAAATCAAGAGTCGCCCAACTGACTGAGCCACCCAGGCACCCCTCTGGCTTCTCTCTTTCAAGAAAAGTTTTCACTTTGTTCTCTCTTCTTAGCTGATAGTCTTGCATTAGATAAGAAAAAAAAAATCTTCAAAGTTTTACTTAGAGTTCCGAAGAGGAACCTAGGCTTCTCTTTCCATAACTCCTAGAAGCCAGAATAAGCTCAAGCAGCTGCTGCTTGCTTCTGAGCCAGGGTACTTCACTGGCAAGAGCTGCCACTGAGTCAGCCCTCCTTTTTACTGATGGTGTGATCCTGAACAGGTTAACCTAACCTATTTGAGCAACAGTCTCATCACTGGTAAAATGGGGTTAGTACCATCTACCTCACAGGACTAATGCAATGGCTAGATTTATAATATATAAGCTAGGAAGTGTGCTCTGTCCATAGTAGATACTCAGTAAATGTTACATCCTTTTTATTTCTTTAGGTTCTTCAAACCCAAGACAAATTTCAAGCAGAGGATTATGTAGCTGCAGACTTTCTTTTCCCTTCTTTTGCCACAGCTGATAGGGGAAATTTAAAAAATTGCAAGGAGTTTTATTTTCACTTCTTTCACTAAAAGTTTTATTCCCCTAGTAATGGGACTCTATTCTAGGAGGGTAATGTTTTGTGCCTTTGTTGTGTTCCAGAGATTTCCCAGAAAAATTTGGAGTAGGTTGTGGAATATGCAGGAAAGGGAACTGCCAACATGATTTTCAAAACACAAGTTCAAAATTCAAAAAAGAGTATTTGTGATTGTGCATATCACTGGTATGAAAGCACTTTGCAATATTAGTTATACTGTAAATTGAAACTGGTAGTTATAAGTAATATTATTACCATTCCCCAAATATTAATGAACTCAAGCATAGATTTGTATGATATAGATGTAGGTGTGTCTATGTTAATTCATTCTGAAAGTCTTGAGGATTGTTAAGGACCAAGAGAGATGAAAAACTCTTAAACCAGTGACTCTGATTATAGAATATATAAGATATGGGAATGGTTTTTATTACCTAATTTAGCATTTTTTAGAATATCTACTATAAGCGCAACTCTGTGCTAGAAGCACATAGTCTCTCTTGCTGCTCCTTGCCCTGGTCTGTTACCTGTACTTTCTTACTCAACACCTATTGAAAAAGCTCTGAGAGACCTCTGTCAGCTTTCTGGAAAGTGTCTGCTCAGAAACAGAGAGCTCTCTGTGCTGTATCTTTAGAGAACAGAAGTGTGATAGTTGATGGCTGTACTGGGTGCAAATACAGCTATAGAGCTGAGTGAACTGCCAACTGGAAATAGCTTCTTCCTAATTCAAATGAACTTCTTTATTTGTTTAATATTGCCTTCAACTACCAGTATTGCTTTGGGAAAATTCTATTGTCTTTGGAAACACAAGGTTAGAAAGGAGACTAGGAGTGTAAAATGTAGGGATGGAAATACCAAAGAATCTATATTGTTTATTGTCCAACTTGTACTTTTATTTATTTATTTTTTTCTGCAGGCTCTTGTATTCTCAGTCCATGAGAAGAGCTGAAGAGAAGCAAATTTTCACTTCAAGGCTTGAGAATACATTTTACACATGTTATATATAACATTGCCAGAGGCGAGATTTAAACTATTTTGAATTTCTATAATTGGTGTCATGGTAACATAGTGGAGGGCTTCTGTGTAGTTTCAGATGTTTTAGTTTTATTTGCTTTTATTTCTTTCTCATAATGTTAGATTCTTATTAAAAGTTTTCTTGTTAAGTGAAATTTGGTGTAGATTTAATGTTTTCTATCCAGATTCCATAGAAAATATAGCAGTTCTGTCACTATGGAGTATGTTATATAACCATGATATACCTACTAATTTGTTGATGACCAATTTTTAAAAGAGTCTATAATGTAGATTCCATTATTGATGATGAGTATAAGAACATGTTCCTTACATTTTTCACAAAAAGAATTGAGAACATCCATTTTGGTTGAATGCAATATTTTTACTGACATGATTAAAATATATGGCATAAAAATATAAGTCTTACATAAAAGCAGGTGTATATTTTCAAGCAAAATACTTTTTACTTTAAAAGAGTTATACTCTGACCAAAGATAACTCAGATAATTGCACTATTATCTAAATAGCCAATCTGTTTTTTTAGATCGATCTTTTTGTTTACAAAATGCAAGTATTCCTTTGGAGAAATTGTCATTAGTTGTTCTGTAGAAACTCTTATTACTATTGCTGATCCCATTTTGTTAATGGTGTATTAAAAATACACAGAGGCTTTTAGGTTAGCTTAATGTTGCACAGTAAATTTTTGAGAAACTGGTACTAGAATACGCAAGCATATCTTTTATAGGAGAGCATTAATTTATTCTACCTCATGTTTTTCAGATTATTTATAGTTTTTACCTATTGAACAAAATGAAGATCATTGACCATTGTAAATTGTTTTGGTAAAGCTGCATCCCTCTGTCTTCTGGGATTCTGGCTTCTCTGTAGCTTTCAGATGTGTAAGAGTGGTAAACTTAGTAATGGGGGTATGAAGAGTCAAAGTGATGAGGAGGGAGAAAGTCAAGAATGATTTGTGGAATGATATTGTGGTGGCAGAAGGGACAAACGGAGGCTATTTTACTGTCAGAGTTGTCAATGGATGCAAGCAAAAGTAAATTTTGTATTTGATATTGACAAATTTGGCAGTGATGAATCATAGAACTCGAATAATGTAAAGCAAAGGGATTCAGAAAACAATAAAAGAAAATAATAGAAAGAAATGGATAGATATGTGTGGTTTCCTGGCCTCTTCTCTACTTTGTTACGGTTGCTTACAATGATTTCATTAAATTCCATTGAGAAATGAAGATAGAAAAAAAATGAGGTCATTTAGTAATCTAATAATACTCAATTTATTTTGGTATGTAGTATTCTAGATCTAGGTCTTGGAACAATTCCCAGTGGATATTTTACATACACTCTTAAACTCTTCATCATTCAGTAGGAATAGCCTTTGTGCCACTAAGCCCCTGGACAAAGGTTTATGCCAAAAATCTGTGTTGGATTGGTGAGACAGGATCTCTAGTCATCCCTAATTTCATTTAGAATAAGAATTCCCCTCCCCACCCCCAGAGGTGAGTTTTAGCATCTAGGTAGCTGAATCCAACTTAAACTAAGTGTCCTTAAAAAGGTTGTATTAAACATGAAATTAAAAAAAAAAAAAAAGGAATGGGGTGGAAATACTGAGCGCCTCATATGAAATAGTCTATATCGGTTATTCTAGTGTTAACTGTTAAGCTCTCATTACTGGGATATGGCTGACATCCCTGGTAAGGTGTAGATGGGAAAATAGTGTTTTGGGATCCAGTTTCCTCTTCTGTTAACCTCCGACGTGAGTTGTTTCTCCTCAATGTAAATGCTCAGTTGTTCCTCAGAGGAGGCCTTACACCTTTAAGTCCCATCTTTAATGAGCTTACTGCCTCACCAACACAGATTTCATCAATGCTACTAATACAGTCCTAGGTTTACCTAATGCTATTTACCATTCCAGAAATGTACATAATGCAAGAAAATCTTGAAGTCTGGAGGACTGTCTCTCTATCTGCAGATAGACTAATGCTTACTAAAAGAACCTCCTAAAAGAAATAACTCAGTGCTGTAGCAGTCATCTGAAGCAGGAGAGTTCTAAGAGATTTTCTAGGTTTTCAGTACTCATATAAACATTATGTTGTGGTTATTTCTTATCTCTCAGTTTAAGCTGTCATTCAAGCAACTAGGACTAGGGTTAAAAACTATTTCAGTTTTAGTAATAGTGCCTTATTCAGCTTTTACATTGAACTCTTATTTAAGCCCAATTTCAAAAATAGTTTTTAACTACTTACCTATGTGCTATTTGATGGCCAAAAGTAAGTTAAGGGGGATTAACATTAACTGTACAGTATAGCACTAGAGTTAAGAAAAAAAATAATTAACCACTATAGTGAGACATATCAAAAAGTGAATAGCAGGAATAGACCAGAGTTTGGTTGTAGTCTCATTATAGAAGCATGTGTTTGAGCTTCACAAGATTTCTACGTTTTAAACCCAATGCCAAGTTTCACAAATGAAGTGACAACAGATACTTGTAAAGCATGAGACATAGCCATTAAGATATATTTAGAGTATAACACTGTAAGTAAAATAAATACATAAATAAAGTTAGGATTTCTAAATTTAGACTTTATTTCATATGATTTAGGCAGGAATACAAGAGACAGATAGTAGACATATCTTGACAGGGAAGTGTCTGTTTCTATACTAGAACTCTCATAGATCTTCGTAATTCTGGGAAAATGTGTGTGATTTTCTCCAACTAGAGGGTTGGACAAACTAGTAGTTTCAAACAAATAACAATGCAGATGGAATTCCAATATCACCAGCTGCTTTAAATAAAACCCAGAAATGCTGGAAAACTCACTTCTTGTTCACTCTTATCCTTGGTCCACCTACCAACTTCCACCTACTCCTGAGAAAATAGTTTATAACATCTGTAACAACCAGAATAATGCTAATGTTATGTTCACAATGAGTTTTTAGTAAAGAGTTACGATTTAAAAAAAAAAAAATGAGGACTGTTAATGCAATGCAAATTATGTGGAAGGCTTGTGTTGATGGCATTTATTCACTTAGGCAATGGCTAGCTAACTGCTGTTTTTACAAATAATTAAATCTCCATTCAGAAAGAATTATTACAAGTTTGGCTGCCAAAGATTTTTTATTATGAGTATTTTGATTAATTGAAGGGACACTTATGATCTAGGAATACATTTGAAATCACTTTTATAAATTAATTTTATAAATACACACTGTATGTTATATTCTCTGAATGGCTCAAATAATTCTTATCTCCTGAAAGTTCAGATTCACTATTCTAGATTGTATTTTTTCATTATTTTGTGTTTTATAGCAGCTATCAAATGAACTCAATTATTTTCTTTTACTGGATATTTGAAAAACAAACAAACTGTTAGTTGTCCCTTCAAGTAAAGTAAACATATGTAACAATAGCAATGTCAGTACCATTTACTATTTGTAAGTTTCTTTTCTGGATTGAATGTTATTTAGTAGTGTTCTAAAATCATGATTTCTTTTTTTAAAATATTTTATTTATTTATTTGTCAGAGAGAGAGAGAGAGCACAAGAAGGGGGAGTGGCAGGTAGAGGGGGAAACAGGCTGCCTGCTGAGCAAGGAGTCCAATGCAGAACTTGATCCCAGGACCCCGGGATCAAGACCCGAGCTGAAGGCAGACACTTAATCGACTGAGCCACCCAGGCGTCCCTAAAATCATGATTTCTGCTGTACATCATCATCATCATAATCATTCATATTTATTAAGTGCTATCTATTGTCTCTTTCTATCTCTATATCTACATCTATCTATCTGAAACCAGAGTTTATATAATCTCAAATGAGAGAGACAAGTGATAGAAAAGATCATCCCAAGGAAAGATGGGTTAATAGCACATTGATTGAGACCATAGTCAGCCTTAATAACACAATTCCCTCTGAGCCTTTGAGGTCTGTGGGCATGTGAACACCCATTTTATCTTTCTGCATTCTCAGTTTCCCACTGGAATGGGAACCTTTCAGAAAAATCATAGCAATTTTTTTTTCCTGCAAAATAGACTTACTCAAGAAACAGAATAAACATTTAGAAAATTTTTTAAAAGTTGTGTTCTTAATTATGCTAAGTGAAATAAGTCAGACAGAGAAAGAGAAATACCATATGATTTCACTTATATGTGGAATCTACAAACCATAACAAATGAACAAACAAAACAAAACAGAAACTGACTCATAAATACAGGAAATAAACTGTTGTTTACTAGAGCGGGGAGTGGTTTGGAGGTCAGGCAAGTAGGTGAATGGGATTAAGAGGTACAAATACAACATAGGATATATAGTTAATAATATTGTAATAACTTTGTATGGTGACAGATGGTAACTAGACCTATGGTGGGGATCATTTTGTAATGTATAAAAATATTGAATCACCATGTTGTATACCTGAAAGGAACAGAAAATTGTATGCTGATTATACTTCAATAAAAAAGGGTAGGTGAGAGTATGAGATAAGAAAAAGTGCACAGTACATGAAACTGAATCAAAATTATTAATTAAAACAATGAAAGCAATGACCAATAGTCATGATAATGCTGAAAAATTAAACCAGTGAAAAAGATGAAAAACTGCAGAAAAATTCTCCTAACTCAAAAAGAAAAGATGTGACATGGAGGATAGACCCAAAGTATAAATGATATGATATGGTATATATATATAGTTATATACATATAACTATATATATTTATATATTTATATATATGTATTATATTTATATATATTTATGTATATAGTTATATATATGTATATACATATATGTGTATATTTAAAGTTATATATGCTTTTAAAGTTCCAGATTGAAAAGTAATAACTGATGGAGATGTCATAATTAAATAAATAATTACAGTACACTATCGAAAGACTTGGATCTTTGAATTGAAAAGGATTACTGTATTTAAGTCAAAATTCACTTAAGAAACTTATATTTATATTTACACATATGCTGGATTTTGTTTTACATTTAAGAATAAATTTAAAAGGCTATAGGCATCCAGTTAGGAATATAAAGTAGGTTCAGACAAAAGGAAAAAGATAATTATACTGATTTCATATTTCTCATATAAAAGATTTGGATTAGTAGCATCCAGAGATTTTCCTCAAATCTAAGAATTCTCTCTGTGTGAAGACAACAGAAAGTATTCTCAGATTTCTTACACTCTCTTGCTAAAGAATACATTCAGATAAAGGTATAAAAATCATGACTTGGTGAAGAAATTAGTTGCTCCTACCAAGGGATTGAAGCCAGTTAAATAAAGATCTGTCTTATAACTTAATGCAGTTTTTGAAGAAAATTTCCAAGCTTGAAAAAAGATGATTCCAAAAAGTAATTACAAGATACTGACATTTCACATTTTTTTAAACATGGGAAAAGAATGGTAGTCAATGGGAAAGGTTTATGGGGATTGACATACTAAATATTGGGTGCTGTGCTTGGCAGTCTAATAAATTGTTTTTTTTATTATCACTCATAACTAGATAAAATAATGTGAACTAAATAAAAGTATAATAGATTAAAATAAAAATATGTCTTTCAAATCACTAGGAAAAGAAGTAATAACACACATTGAGAAGTTTATAAAAGAGAATATAATGGATAATCCCAATTTTACAGAAACATTTTATACATATGTAAATATAAATTGTTCATATACTTTTATTAACTTAATTATAACATATAACATAACTTAATATTAATAAGTTAATATTATCTTTAGGTGTTGGCAGATTATTATAGATTTTTGTTTTTATTCTACACATTTTTGACAATAATTACCAATTATATAATTATACAAAACAATAATAGTTAATTTTTTTACTAGTCATAAAACTCAAATGAATTTTATACACATCCAGTGACATGAAATAATACTTCTAGAGAATTTTAGATACTAGAGTATTTTCAGTGACAAACTTGAAGAGATAAACTTGATTTTTTTGCATTATTTAATTCAAGTCAGTTACCTTTATTTTTATTTTTTTATTTTTTATTTTATTTATTTATTTATTTATTTTTAAAGATTTTATTTATTTATTTGAGAGAGAGAGAATGAGAGACAGAGAGCATGAGAGGGAGGAGGGTCAGAGGGAGAAGCAGACTCCCTGCCAAGCAGGGAGCCCGATGCAGGACTTGATCCCAGGACTCCAGGATCATGACCTGAGCCGAAGTCAGTCGCTTAACCAACTGAGCCACCCAAGCGCCCTATTTTTATTTTTTTTTAAAGATTTTATTTATTTATTTAAGAAAGTGAGTGAGGGAGAGAGAGAGAAGAAGAGTACACACAAGCTGGGGAAGAGGCAGAGTGAGGGAGAAGCAGACTCCCCACTGAGCAGGGAGCCCGATGAGGGGCTCCATCCCAGGACCCTGGGATCATGACCTGAGCCAAAGGCAGATGCTTAACTGACTGAGCCACCCAGGTGCCCCAAGTCAGTTACCTTTATAATATATAATGAGAGTAACATTTATTAAAGAAAGAGCAGTTTAGTTGTGTATTTATGACGTATTCAACTTACAATAGAAATTGAAAGTAGTTAATATTACATGAGAATTTAGAGAAATAGTCAAGGTGGGCCTTAAAATTGTACTGTAATGTAAATGCATGCATTCAACATGATCTTAAAGAGACAAAGGCTTCAAGATCTCAAAGAAGTCATATTGAAAAAAATGTTCAAAGCAAGGCCAAAATTGGGTTTCATTTTGTTTTGAGCCTCCTTCAGAAAAGTGCACAAATACAGGAATAGACATTTTGAGAATGAGCATATCTGATATTATTTAATTTTAATAATTTTTAAAACTCACGTATATTTAACATTCAGTGTTATATTAGTTTCAGGTGTACAATATAATGATTCCACAATTCTGTACATTTCTCAGTGCTTATCAAGGTACGTGTACACTTTATCCACTTTATCTATTTCACCCATTACCTCACTCAACTCCCCTCCCCTCTGGCAACCACCAATTTGTTCTCTGTATTTAAGAGTCTGGTTTTTTGTCCATCTCTTCCTTTCTTTATTTATCTGCTTTGTTTCTTTAATTCCACATATTAGTGAAATTGTAAGGTATATGTCTTTCTCTAACTTACTTCACTTAGCATCATACCCTCTGGGCCCATCCATGTTTTTACAAATGGCATGATTTTATTTTTTAAATAATTCTTAATCCACAGATATATAATTGAATGAGAAAGGATGCTAAGAATTTGTGCTAGTGTTACAATTTCAACAAGAAAAATTAGGTAAGAGATTATACATGTCTGCACTTTGGGCAAGAAAGAGCCATACTTCCAATTATGGGCTGATTTAAAGGATATTTGAAGTTGATTTTCACCTGGTTGATGGTTCTTTACTAGGAATTTGGAAGCTCATTTTAAGAGAAAAGTGAATCTTATATAAATGAATATAATTGAAATTGGAATGAGAAATCAAAATATCTTTCTATTTCAAAGTTATGTTGCAATAGAAACAAGGATTACATCCTAACTCATAAAAGTACCCTTTTATAAGAACTTTGTATGGTAAACACTTTTTATTCCAGATTTTCCTCAGAAAAGTTAAATAGAAGAAATCTTATGAGCTAAATATGCTAGAACCTATTTTGGTGCTTGGAAATTTCATTTGTCACCCACTTTTCCCTTTCCAATACCCACCCACCACAGGCTGACTCAATAGGTGGAGCAGGTGTCATGAATTACAGTGAGCTCATGAAGTGTTGAATGTTGTTCCCAGTGCAGTCACTACTGCTCTTATTCTTCAATCCCTGTGGGAACTCACCATTCTGTGTTGACTTAACAATTTAGTTGACTTGTACAAGAATTTAGACAACACTCATTTTGAGTTGTCTTATTTTTTCCTGGTCTAATTATTAAAGTAAATAAATCAGAGGTTAAGAGAAACGATGATACTTGTTGACCAAATATTTCAGGTACAGAAAGTCTCTTGAAAATTACTTCCTTGGGACGCCTGGGTGGCTCAGTCGTTAAGCGTCTGCCTTCGGCTCAGGTCATGATCCCAGGGTCCTGGGATCAAGTCCCACATCGGGCTCCCTGCTCAGCGGGAAGCCTGCTTCTCCCTCTCCCACTCCCCCTGCTTGTGTTCCTGTTCTCGCTGTCTCTCTCTGTCATATAAAATAAATAAAATCTTTAAAAAAAAAAAAAGATAATTACTTCTTTGTTACATGGACTAAACATACAACTTCCACTTAGGAAGCTTAAAAGCTTCTAAAATTTGAAGCCATTTTCTTCATAATTATACCATATATAAAGTTAGTCTCTCATATGTAAAACTTTAGGAGAAGGATTAAGAAAAATCTTTCAGTATCTTCTGATATTCACTTATAACAAGTTGTGGTGAATTCAGGGTTTGAAATCCGTTGATTCTTATTCTATAAATTAATCTCCTTTTTGTTTAGTTACACTCATATGCTAACAAATGATTTTCTCTTATGTAGGTTAAGCATTGTTATGAAATTTTATTGCATAATTAAGAAAATAAAGCTAAATCACAAGTGTAGGTAATTCATTTTTTCTTGCTCATCCCTAAATTAATTTGAGCTCACTTACGTTACTGAATTTACATTAATTGTGAAGACAGCCTGGTGTAGTGGAGGAAACATGGACACTGGAGAAAGACTCCATTAGTTTTAATCCTGGCCCTCCACCTCTTTCATATATTAGTAGGATATAACTTTGGAAAAATTAATAAAAACTAAAAGGTTCATATGCTTCATCTATAAATGGGGAAAAAGAAATACTGCATAGGAACATTTTGAGGGTTTAATGAAGCAATATATTTTAAATGCTTGATATTATTTAGTTGGTATAACAAAATCTTTTCTGCTTCTGATCATCTTTTGTTGAAAGTTCTAACCAGCTGTGAAATAAATGTTCTATAGCAGGCACAAAGAGAAAAAAAACAAGATAATTCACAGACGAAAAAAATCAGTCTGGATGATCATCTACAGTTAGAGTAGTTGAAATAGATACTGTCTTTCTAACTCTTTTGTAAATAACTTTCAGATAATTATTAACCTCTTATAAATGTATTCAGTTTTCAAATGAGCATTCTGTGATATTTAGGATTTATGTATGTATCCAAACTCATCAAATTGTGTACATTAAATATATTGTATATAAGTTATACCTCAATAAAACAAACAAAAAAACCCAGTAAATAGTTATTTAAGAGATTCCTCAAAAAATATGGTGAAATAATAATGTGTTATCGAGATTCTTGTACCAAATTGTACTAGATTTCACAATACTCTTAATATTTATCAAAGTAAAGCAATGTCTAGAACCATGAGAGACTATGGACTCTGAGAAACAAACTGAGGGTTCTAGAGGGGAGGGGGGTAGGGGGATGGGTTAGCCTGGTGATGGGTATTAAAGAGGGCACGTACTGCATGGAGCACTGGGTGTTATAAGCAAACAATGAATCATGGAACACTACATCAAAAACTAATGATGTAATGTATGGGGATTAAAATAACGTAATAAAAAAAATTTAAAAAAGCAATGTCCAATGTAACAATACAGGCAAATACTCCTGAGAATTATGTTCAGTGAGGTATTTCAAAATTATAATTACTCAGACACCAACTGATGCAGAGACTGCTATGTATCTGTATCAGTTAGCTACTACTGTAATAATGATATATAACAAACAGCTCCACAGTCCCACCTCACCCAACTCAGTAGTTTATAGCAACAAACTTATTCTCACACTCACAGGTATGTGGGCAGATCTAGGTTAGGCTAAAATGAGTTGCTCTGATTCAGGCTGTGGGTTGGCTGGGCTTACTTCCAGACTCATATCTGCTCAGGTTTTGGTCTATTTCGCATGTCTCTCATCCTTCTCAGGGCATGGTCTTCTCAAGGTGAAGGAAGGAAGACAAGGGCAAGCCAAAAATCCCTAACCACATTAAAATTTTTGCTTTCATCACTTCTTCTAACTTTTCCTTGACCAAAGCGAATCTTATGGCCAAAGCCAATATTTTTTTTTAAAGATTTTACTTATTTATTTGAGAGAGAGAGCGTGTGAGATAGAGAGCATGAGGGGGGGCAGAGGGAGAGGGAGAAGCAGACTTCCCACTGAGCAGGGATCCTGACGCAGGGCTTGATCCCAGGACCTCCAGTCATGACCTGAGCCTAAGGCAGATGCTTAAGCAACTGAGCCATTCAGGCACCCTTAGCTAAAGCCAATACTGATGAGATGAGGAAATACATAGTGCTCACTCCCCTGAGAAGTACTGCAAAGTCATATGACAAAAGGTGTAGATACATGGAGCGTGTGAAAATGTGAGAATGATCCAACTACTGCGGTGTTCACCAAAATTTTTTCCCTAAGTAAACATTTAAATTATATTTCCCTTGCAGATAGGTGGTCCCAAGTTTCTGAATGATGCCAGTGCAATGTGGTTAGAAGTGATGAATGCCAGTTCCATGCTTGGCTCATATAAAATATCTCATGCTATTCTCCATGTTCTCTCTTTACTTGTCTGCTGGCTGAATGTGGAGGAGACAATGGCCCTAGAATAATGTGCTTGAGTTAAACAATGGAAGGAACTCGGACCTTCACTTTATAAATATAATGGAGTCCCTAATTAGCCTCACATTGTTCTATGACATTAGGGTTAAATAAACTTATTTTGTGAATCTTTTCATATTTTTGGCATTATTTGTGATGATAGTCAGCCTACCATATTTGACTCTGCAACTCCTTAAAATCTGTTCTAAATATTCAAGTGTCTAAAATAATTTTACTCATGACTCAAAAAAGAAATAAGAGATCATTCTCAAAATTCCATCAAGAATGTGGGGGATCTAATAGGCCATGACTCCAGAGGCACTTCATTTGGCAGATGGAGGGGAGAGAATGGTTATAGACTTAGAAGGCTGTTATTCATGATGGTAGGTTGGATTTCAGTAGATGCATATACAGATTTATAGGTACTTTCAAACTGAGTTATTTGACAAGTGCGGTTGGGAAAAAATTTAAAAAGCTGTGAGCATAAATTTTGTTTTTTAATCTAATTACTGTCCCCCCCCAAATTATTACATATACATGGCAAAAAATTCAAATTGTGTAAAAGGATGCACAATTAAAAGCGAAGTCTTCATGTCTTCTTCCCAGATATAACCAAGTTAATGATTTCCTATGTAAATCCTCAAAAAATTTTTCTTCATGTATACCCTACATATGTCTTGTGGTGATGCTGAATGCTGGTATGAATACTGATCTCTATACTTTTAAGAATTGAGTGTTAGACCTATACCTTTTTTATTCACTGCTGTGTAACTAATGCCAGATGGTACCTTGACAATATCTGAGGTGATGCTGTGTGACAGTACCTATTGTGATGATCAGAATTTATGCTTCAAAGATTTTATGACTTGCAGAAGATGCCAAATTTCCATCTAACCAAAAATATTATGTTCATTCCCAATGCAATGTTAAAATATTCAAATTTACTTTGATTTATTTCTGCTTGGGAATGCAATCTGGAATTTAGGGAATGTATGTTTTCTGTGGCAAAATGATTTATGATTGCAGGTGAAATTATGTAATTTCTGTGAGTAGAAGAACAAGGATATACTATCTGAATCTAAGCTATTCCACTCACTTTTCCATAAGTACCTTAGGTTAAAGATTCTTTCTCTTCCAGTAACAGGGTCTTCTGTGTACCTCTACCTCTGCCCTTACTAAGTGCTTAGTTAGGGGACTGAGAGTCCAGTTTCCAAAGCTGCAAACCACACTTTGTGTGAGGAGGAATTGTGAGAGGTCATTTGTACCACTGGCGTCCAGATGGCTTTGAAATTTTGAAGAAGCTCAGTGTGGAGGCTGTTTGGAATCAAGGGCAGATTTGAAACCATATGGGACTGTTTTAGTCTAGAAAAGTTAAAATTTATAAAGAGGAATGACTAAAAATAAACCCACTCTTGGGCAGTGGCTAGGGGAGGAGCAATCTCTCAGAGTTTGGAATACTGGGTTCTTGGCTCCTTGACATAAAAATGTGAATTTTCTCCTCCCCTCTCCTCCCCTTTCTTGGCCTTCCGTGACCCTCCACCACTTTGCTTCCTGCTTGCTTTTTCTGAATGGGGACTTTATAATTGTGTTGTTTACTGTCTGTGGTGCAGGGACTGTTACTGTCAGGTCTGTTGAAAGGCTGCCATGGAAAGGGTCAGCATAGTCATTTGTTTTTTATGGAACCTCCTCTCTACGCTGGCAAAGCCCTAAATCATACCCTTGTTCTAGTAGACAAAGTAATAGACAAAATGGGTATTTAAAACAGGGGAAATAAAACATCACTCAAAAATCCCTAACAGAATTGTTTATTTCACTCTCACCTTTAATCACAAGGAGAATTATTCTTTAGTCACAAATACAGTGAATCTAAGCTTTTAGCTGAGCATTTAGTGGAACATCTACCCAGTAAGCTTTGCTTATGTTGCAGACAGCTACCCTGAGGAGTGATTTGAATTTAAATGTGATTCCCTTATTAGTTTCTGCTAACTGCAAATATCCCAGGCACTTAATTAAGTGGCTGAGTAATGTATGAATGCTCACTTCTGCTTGTCATGCAGAACAAAGTGATGTATTTATATTCCATGCACAATATGAAATTTAATGACACGGGCAACAGTAATTTAGAAAAACTTTGTTTTTATTGTCCTTGTTTTTGCTTAAGCAATTTCTCCGCTTTGTCATAGTTTGGCCAGGACAGTGATATAAGACTTGATCCAAATGTTAGCTGCTGGCAGGTGACATTTCCTAATAAACCAGAGGTTCTTCTATGCCATCTAATGACTTAAAACGTTGGTCGTTTTTTTTTTTTTAACTATGTTATTTTGGCTTTTGTTCCTTACTATAATTTTTAATAGCAGAGTACAATTGTTTTATTTAGCTGTTTAACCATTGAAGCAAAAGGGAAAAGGTGGATTCTCCTAGGGTTTGATTGAATATATTGGGTTGCAAAGTAAACAAAAAAGCAACCACTACTGCTTTTCGAACAGTAGATTGTGGGAAACAAAAATATTGAGGCCACATCTGCTGAGTGTTTTAGAGGACCTTTTCATGTCTGTAGGTTTTCAAAAATTAATATATATATATTTTTTAATTTCAAGAATCCAAAAAGCCAATGCTTTTTTGTTTGGCATTCAAGGTCAGTCCCAAAGCCAGGATCCCAGTTTCCCTCTATCCCAATTTCTCTGGGTCTCTCTCCCTTAAGCTCGCATAATACTACAAATACCTCTAAGTTAAATGTTTATGTCTTGAGCTTTGCATATGTTTGTGCATTTGGACAGCTGTTTGACTTGTCAGATGGTGCTTCTGTGGTGCAAAGCAGAAGGAATTCATGTCCTCTCAATTTCAGTTTCTTTGCTCCACATGTGGGGTTGAGAGGCTCCTTTAACTGGAGTCTCAGCTCTCTGTTCTGGAAATCCTAACCTCAATTGGTCGATTCTCTTTATTTAGACAATTTCATTTGTTTCTTAATGGACTTTTGTGGGTGATGAATTGGGTCAGAGTTGCAGCATATTACTTTGTGGTATAAAATATATTTTATATCCTGAATTCTGTACCACAAGGAAGCTACAGCGTTCATCTGAACTATAATTATTGACTGGATGGGGAACTGTGTGTAAATTATGTACTCCTGCTTTCACATACCAGCATCATCTCATTCCTGTCAGCCCCAGCCACACTCTACCCAGGCTCACCCTAAGCAAAGCAGAATGACGTTGTCAGGCTGCCGGGAGAACAGTTCCTGACACCTCACAGTTACTGATAGAGAAGCCCTACTGTACGGTCAGTTCTTGGCAGTGCTTTTCCTGGGTGTCTCACTAATCATAAACTATTCTGTGTAAAATGATTCTTACATTCGGCAAAATTCATAGTTCTGATTTGAACATATTTCAGTCTTTGCTGCTCTTCCTTTAGCAAACCCCCAATTTTAGGTGTGCTGACAAGTCACTGAGCATGGGAATGGGAAAACACTGTAAAAGCAGCATAAATGCCAGGAGCTGTTCTGATCTCCTAATTTCTGTGCACCTGCATTTGATGGGCTTTCTCTCCCTGGCTCTGAAATCAAATCTTCTGCCTCAGCCCTTTCAGGCACTGTGACCTCACCATATGCCCCTGACTGGAGAGAAGCCCAGGTTGGCTGCTTGTGAGCAGAGTCCACATATGTTGAGGGGAGGGACCCCGGAAGGCGGCTGACAATATTCTTTTAGCCAGCAATCCCTTCAGGGAAAAGAAAGGTGCTTCCTGTGCCTGCTTTTATGCTGCAGGCTGTATTCAAACTCCAGCTAAAAGTGACCATGGCCAGTGACCCTCCAGCTATAGAGCTCAGCTGTGGATCTTACTCATCTTGGCAGAGAAATATCCTCCTCCTTTCTTTTCTTTCTTTTTTTTCCCCCTTTGTATAAAGAGCAGTGTCTCTCAATATTCAACTAATCAGCAGTGACAAGCCCCGTTTGACTGCTCACTTCTCCAGTGAGGCTTCCAGCTTTTAGGCATCAAGATTAGTGAGTCTCTCTTCTGGGTGCACCAGTTTGTTTCTCAGTGACGTAAGAGCATTGCCTGGGGTGGGCACTGGGTAAGGCTTGTCATTTGAGATATAATTTTGCTCTTTTGATGGATTTTCCAAATATTTACTACAAGCTAAAGAGACTAGAAATATATATGCCCCCTGTCTCTCCTAACCACATTGGATTCTTTTTATTTGAACGTCTGAGCATACCATAAGAGGAGAATATCAGGGTTGAAGAGATAGTTAAATGATCAGTCTATACATCCATCTGGTGCTTCAGTCCTAGCCATAGTACCTTTACAAATGTCATCTAGCCTAGGTATGAATGCTTTCAGAACCAGGAGACTCCTACTCTTCAAAAGCAGACACTTTTGTCTTTGGATAATTCTGTTAAATAGGGTGCCCCCTTCCCCCATCCCCACATACAGACAAGCACACTGAGCCCTTGCCACTAAATCACCTTTCTTCTTTCCTTGAATTGTGACCTCTGTGAGTCTAAGTTTCTTTTTTTTATGGTAAAAGTTCTGTTTATTTCCTCTAAACTTAATATAACCTTTAAATTTTTTAACAAAAAGAAACACAGGATAAGTTTTGGATTATTTTCCAAATATAATTGTTGTACCATCAGCATCAAGTAGTCCTTTTCTTAAAATCACTTTATTAAGGTACGGTTAACATGTGAAAAGCTGTACATGTTTAATGTATACAACTTGATGAGTTTGGGGATCTGTCATTACCATCAAGGTCATAGACATATCCATCGCATTCCAAAGTTTCCTACCATTCCCTTTATTATTATTGTTGCTGGGATTTTGTTTTTGTTTTTGTTTTAAAAGCCTAAGTTTTTTATCTATAAGAAAGGGAGATGGTGATAGTACTACTTCATGGAGTGGGGATGATATAGAAAGGATGCTTTGCAAAGTGTCTTGCACATACATGAGATTTAATAAAAGCCATTATTATTGCTAGTATTACTTCCTCTCCTATATTCAAATTGAGGGCCAGACTTTTTTTTTTTAAGATTTTTAAGATTTTATTTATTTATTTGAGAGAGAGTGAGCACATGCATGAGCAGGGAGAGGGCTGAGGGGATCAGGGGGAGGGGAGAGGGGCAGAAGGGGAGGGAGAGGGAAAGGGAGAGAATCTCAAGCAGACTCAGTGCTTAGCGTGAGCCTGACAGGGCCCTCCATCTCAGGATCCTGAGATCACAACCCTGAGATCAAGACCTGAGCGGAAATCAAGAGTCAGACGCTTAACCAACTGAGCCACTCAGGAGTCCCGAGGGCCAAATGTTTATAAGGAGTGAAGCAAGGCCAGTCTCTTGTAATCTATGTCTAGATATTTCTCAGATTGATGTGTATCAATTTAGTAAAATAATCTGGATTTTTTTAATAGTTTTTTTTAATAGTTAAGAGCATAGCTAGTTTTACAGGCATCCAGATAATTTTTATCCATCTTTCTCATACGGTGGTCTTGAGTTTTTCAATCTGCAATAAAGACTTACAAGTAAAGGTAGACTATTAGTATTTGTTTTTCAAGGAAGTAGATTATTAGGACTCACCTCTCTCTCTCTCTCTTTTTTAATCCAAGTATTTATTTTATTAAGTTTCCTGTAGTATTTTCTAGGAAATTTTTCAAGCAGATCTTCCTATTTTCCATTTTTAAAAATGGTAACTATATTATCCATCTCCATTTTTGTATAATCTTCAGTATTCTTCTGTGGTCACCTATCATGCCAATAATCATTTTGTAAGTGCTCTCCTTACTCTGATAGGCATTCTTTTTTTTTTTTTTTTTTTACTCTGATAGGCATTCTTTAAGCTTCTCTTCCATGAATGTTATTTTAGGATTCTGATAGTTGAGAGTTGTTTAACTTGGCATTGTTAAATCATGATAGGACAGCTATAACAATTTTATCCTAAGACCTAGACTTCGTGTCTCTTTAGAACCTGAGATTCAGAGAGTGATTCAGGAAAATAAATGTTCAGAAATGGAAAAGGACACACACATTCAAGTACTCTGTGAAGTACATTAATTAGTTATTGGGATATAAAACAAAGTAAAGAAAATTTATTGAGCACTATGTGCCAGGTATTGTTTGAGCTCATTTCATAACCTTATTTTATTTGCTTTTCCAAACAACATCATGATGTACAGTGACATTACTAACTTTTCATACAGGAACAAACTAAAGTTCAGAGAGATTAAAGGAATTTGTCCAAGACACTTGTGTGAGTAAGTAGGTAGCAGAGTCTAAATTTAAACTAAGGTGTCACAGATTTCATTTGCCTCTTACAGACTTGAGAAAAGTGTATGCATCTTATAAATGAATCAATTACTACATACATGTGGAAATTTGATATTTCATAAATTAGTATCTGGAGTCAATTTCAATTTCATTTTTATTAAATGCTCTAGGTAGAAGCATACTGAATGTATATATATATATATATGCCATATGTATACCATCAGTTTAGGAAAGTGGTTCTCTTTTCCTGGCTTTTCTGAGATAAATTAAGATATTTAATTGAGAAATTAAAATAGTGGTGATGGTAGTGGTAGTGATGGTGCTGGTGTTAAATATTTTAGAAGAAAACAAATTGTACCGGAGTGTACTAGTTTAAATTTACTTTCAGTTTATGAAACCAACCAGGCTAAACATGGTAAAAAATAAGATCGATTAGTGTTGTGCTGATTTATAAAGTGAATGACATTAGTTTACCCTAAAGTCCATCTTCTTTGAAAAACTGTAGAGAACAGGTAAAATCAGGATTATGAATGCTATAAGACTAAGTACTGAAGGGATTTTGTCTAAGAAGACAGCACCTTCACTAATCTAAGCTTTCTGTTTATTGGAAAAAGGAAAATGTTAAAAGGCTGTCCTATCTGCTAGTTCAAGTGTACTTTATACTCCTGACAAGTTTCTGCAAAAATCTTACTAGTCACATGTTGGTTAAAGCTGGCAACCCTGCTTTTTTTCCCTTTCTCAATATGCAATGCAACATTCTCTATTTCTAGGAGCATCTTGGGGTATAATCCAACTGCCTGGTCTTACTGTATGTGTGTGTGTGTGTATCAGACAGATATCTGACATCAGATACCAGATTGAAATTGCTAATATATATCCTGCTTTAGGAAATTAGCATGACCCTAATGCATATGCATATTTACATTTGATGATGATAACCTCATGTGGCTATAGAGTAACAAGTTGTTTTCCAAGATCTGGAAGGTGCTAAAAGAATTTTTTAAAAAGATTTGTTTTTTATTTATTTGGCGGGGGGAGGAACAGAGGGGAGAGGGAGAGAGAATCTTAAGCAGAATCCCCACTGAGCACGGAGCCAGAGGTGGGGCTCGATCTCACAACACCGTGATCATGACCTGAGCCAAAATCAAGAGTTGTATGCTTAACTGACTGAGCCACCCAGATGCCCCGGTGCTGAAAATTTTTAAATGAGTTTAGTTTTTCTCCTTGCAAAGTAATTGTACATTTGGAGTTGTAACTTTAGTCAAGTTCCAAAATAAAAGGCTCAGTGTTGTTAAAAGATAAACTAAGGTGCATTAAAATTTTAAGGGTTTCTTTGAGCAACCATCAATTCAATCGGGTAGCACTAAACCAAAAGTGGTTAGGAGCACTCCTGGACAGGATCTAGGAAGAAGTTTTTATAGAACTGATGAAAGCAAAGCAAGGAATTTATATAATTGGCTATAGCTTAAGTGATTGCCTGATTTGGGAAAACCTAGGTGGCTGTTTGTGATTGGTTGTTCTTGAATTTTATGTTCTCACATACAAATGCATTGACTCTGAGTCAGTTTTCTGTTTGCTTACATAAGCTACCAAGACATTAGAGCTACCCCAGTCTAGTGGCCTTGTTTAATTACTTTAATGGGGTCAGTCTCTGGGAAATAGAAAAGGAAAGCCTCATTGCTGCTGCTTATAATTTTCTTCTTTCACTAATAAAAATAGTATGAGGCCAGTCAACCTATATATCTTACTGAACATGGTTCCTTCATAAGCATTTTGAAGTTGCTTGAACTCTACTTTAACGGAAATAACTTATGGGAGTGTCCTTGCTCCTGCCTCTGTCAAAACCCTACCCTCATGCTTCTAAGCCATGACCAAAGATCTAAGCCGAGGGCTGGTCTCTTCCAAATGGAATTTGGAGTTCTGATACATGATTTCATTGCCTGCTGTAATGTCTGCCAATCCTTACTGATCACCAGAAACACTTGTGAATCTTTAAATTACTCAGATTCTTATTTCTACAGGTTTTAAAGAAGCATTTCAGGCAATTTTTGTGAGTAGCCACATTTTCAACCACTAGTCTAATCAGGGTTGGACAGTACCATTCCACTCTCTAGCTATCACTTGCTCTTTCTCTCTCTTTTCTTATCCATAAATATTTTTAAATACTTACTGTACACCAAGTACCATTATATAAAGACCAGTAAGACCCTCTTCTGCCTTCAGAGAAATTACAGTCTCTCTTACCATGTGCATTGTCATCTTCAGGAATAGTTTCCTTGCTGCCCTCCTGGATTAAACTGCCTTAGAATGTGTCAAGAATTACCAATTAGACATAACATTTTTTATGTCAGTCAGGTCCCACACATCCCAATTGTTCTGTTACTAAAAACAAAACAAAAATTCTTTTGAATCTTTCTGAAGAGCTGTTTCCTAATCCTTTTTATCAGCTTTCTGGTTCTCTTCATGATCACCCTATACGCTACCAATGACTACAATGGCTCATAAGTAGATCCAATATGTATATTTATAATTCTGTTTTTAAAGCATGTTAGAGATTGACTAAACAACAAGAACAGTCTTAGTAAAAAGACCTTCCTTTCAGTTATTTCATATCTGCTTTTTGCTTATATACCATGGTTATCTTTTCCCAAAGTATTTCTAAGTTGTCCATTGTGTGCTCAAACTCTTGTTGTAAGCCAACACCCATTTCTCATACACCATACAGTAACTGCGATCATTACTATAATGTCCAGGAACTGGTAGGTACTCAATTAGGCATCTTGTTGATGGAGTTGATGAGTATTTAGCATGTACAGTAGGATCACAAGTACCTCAAATATGAAATACAGGTTATAGAATAGTAATAATAGTAATAATAAAGAACACTATATTTTATACTCACAATAAATTTATAAATTAGCCTTAGTACTCATATTATAGCTGGGCAAGTTGATTATCAACAAGTATTGTCTTATTGACTCATGGCTGATAATTGCTGCCCTGGAGTTTGGACCCAGGTTTCAGGAATTCCAAAGTGATATATCATCTTGTCATAGAACGAACAGTATTGACAGCTATCTGTTTTTGGAGTCCTTGAATTCTTGTCAGCTTTTTAATACCTAGAATTACTTTCACAAGTCTTTGCATTTTATTAAAAAAAAGAAAGAAAGAAGACAACCTAGGATCCAGCCATGTATATACCTACTCTAACAAATGAAATAGTGGTTCTATGAAGAAATAGGATAAATCATATAAAGATGGTGGATTCACTTTTTTCTCGTATTTAATGCTATTTATTTTATTACTCATTTCTTTCTTTATTTAAAAATATTTCTCAAGTTTTTACTATGTAGGATAAGCAATATGATACATGTAGGTTAAAAGATTACCTTTTCATAGGAAATAGGTGAACCTAAACTACTTTTCCTTATCTCCCCCTATACTTACTAGCAAATTATACTGGAGATGTTTAGCACTTACTTGACTTCCAGGTGCTGTATAGATAAAATATGCACATCTTCAGATCTGTGACCTCTTCTCAACTACTTTGTTAACTTTTCACGTAGTGAATAGATGCCTAAATGTGTTTTAGTTTAATTAAAAAATAGTAAATAATAGCCAAAGAGTATTTCTCTCTGAGAACTTTTAGAAAAGAGCAGCAGAGCTTTCTACTTTTTTTAAATTAAGAACAAACCTGCCCGCAAATAGGAGGGTAAATTAAAAGTTTTTCTGACATCTTTTCCAGCGCTGGTATTGTACTGTTGAATCTACCTATGATACCAATTTCTGAAGCTCAACGATCACACATAGAGGTCTGCCTGCAAATAGAGATAATAAACTTATATGACATGACTATCCACTTTCTCTCAGGGTCAAATACAGACACACAAACATACTCACATTCTCTCTATATATATCTACACACACTGTACTCCCATACTGTAATTTGCAACACAGCTCTGCAAAGATTGAGGGAACTCACAGTCTAGGTAGATTTTATTGGAACATTTTGTGCATAGTTAAATGTTTCTTCTTAACCAATCAAAAACATCACAACATCCTCAGGAAGATACTTGTCTTAGAAAGCATTCATTTTTCCTATTAATTAGTTGGCTACTCTGTCTTATTAAGGTGTGGCTGGCTATGACAAGACTGCTTGATACTTCATGTAACTGTTTTCATTCCTGATGTAGAATACCAGGTACAATATTGATCAGTTTTGTTCTTGTTAATTTACTGTCACCCATGTTTGAGGGGTGGTATATTTGGCATGCCTTTAGAAATAAAATTGTGGTTCCCTAGCATTCATTTTACCCTGTAAGAACTGAAAGATTTCTGAATATTGACTTATAAAAACACAATTTTCCTTCTCCTTCCCTCTCTCTTTCTCCCTCCTTTCTTCTCTCCTTTTCTCACCTCCTCTCTCACTTGTCCCCCATTCCCCTCTCTCCTCTCTCACTCTCTGTGTTATCTGTTCAGCCTTTCCTACCTCTTAATTTTGAGTTCCTTGAAAGGTCAAAGACTTAACTAACAAAATTATTTTATTTTGAGGGAGACTTTATAGGTCAATATTTGCTTCAATTTTGAAGCGTCAAGATTTCAAGATTATAATTAAAAGGACAGGGCGCCTGGGTGGCTCAGTTGGTTAAGCGACTGCCTTCGGCTCAGGTCATGATCCCGGAGTCCCGGGATGGAGTCCCGCATCGGGCTCCCTGCTTGGCAGGGAGTCTGCTTCTCCCTCTGACCCTCCTCCCTCTCATGCTCTCTGTCTCTCATTCTCTCTCTCTCAAATAAATAAATAAAATCTTTAAAAAAAATAATAATTAAAAGGACATTTCTATAATTATTAACTATCCCTCCCCAATTAAATAAAAATAAACACACATTTTTAATTTAAATTAAAAAAATGACTCCATGCTCAAAGACTGCTCCATTTTCTTTTCTTTTTTAAAAAAAGATTTTATTTATTTATTTGAGAGAGAGAGAGCACACAAGCAAGGGGAGGAGCAGAGGGAGAGGGAGTTCCCACTGAGTAGGGAGCCTAATGTGGGCCTCGATCCCAGGACCCTGGGATCATGACCTGAGCCAAAGGCACACTCAATTGACTGAGCCACCCAGGTACCCCAAGACTACTCCACTTTCATTCCAGTTTTCAAAAACACCTGTGGAAACTGAGGTTCTAAATTTTGTTTTCTGAGAATATATATACTTCTCATTTCCCTTGTCTAAAAATAACTGGGAAGTTGAAAATTAAGTTTTTCCACTCTCTGTTTTTAGTATTTTAGAGAATTAAAATATAAACTTAAAGATTCCATTTTAAAAAGGTTGTTTTTTTTTTACAATAATATGTTTATTTTATTTAGTTTATTTGTTTAATTCATTGCCCAAAGGTACTCATGTGGGGGTTGTCTAACTAGAAGTCTTGTTTCTTGTTCTCTTGGAACTGAGAGTAAGGATGAAAAGCTTTCTCCTGGTAATTTCCCACTGGACATTTGAATTCTCATGAAGGAATATTCTATATTAATTTTCCTTTGGCTTAGAAATAGTTTAGCATAACTTTTTCTAAGCCCTCCAGACAAGGCAGTTTTCTCATACTATTTTCAATAATTGTTTTCCATAATTAAATTCATGTTTTTCTTCTTTTATGGATAGATTTTGTAATATATGAGGCAGCCTCCATAAATATTTATCACTTTTATTTCTGTTAGCACACATGAACAAACACATGTGATTATGCTTCATTCTATTTTACCTCTTGTGTTACCTGCATTTTTGCTTTTTCATGTACTATTTTACACATTTAATAGATGGCTTTTGGTTTTGTTTTATTTTTACAAAATTAAATCTAAATACCCTAATAGCCAGAACTATCTGTGTTCATATATACCTACTCTAGAACAGTAAATATTGTCCTGTAGTCAGTTGCCTTTCTCAATACTTCTCAAAACTGTAGCTGTATCTAGACTCAGGGCAGAAGCCCTTTGTCTCATCTGGCCATGTCATCTCATCCCCCAAAAGCACTTTTCAAGGCTTCCTCCTCCGAGAAGACATCCCTTCCCATTCTGGTTCTCTTAGTGTCTCCTCCTCCTTTGAATCCCTTTTTCACTAGGACTCTGAGGCACAGATTTTAGTTATTTTGTACTGTTAGTGTAACTCTTCAAGTAGACAGTATGATTCTGAAGGACGGGATTTCTTACTATGCTTCTTTGATCAGAGAAGCAAGTGCAGTGGAATTTAAACACAAATATTGGTGGCGTGTACTACTTTTTAAAGTTCAGAAGAGTACATCATATTTCCAAATATACAGAGGTTTTTGGTATTTATGTTATGAAGATTATTTGGAATATAATTCCTTCAAGTTTATAAGATAAGAATAATTGGGCCATAGGGAAATTATTCATTAAAATTGCTTACTTTTTTTGATACAGTCATACTTTAAAATACATATTTACTTACTGTTAAATTATATATTGAAACTTTATATTTATTTCAGTACTCATTATCTGAATCACTTGTTATTTTAAGAAGTAGTTGTTTCCTGATGAGTCATTTTATATAAATAAAATTAAAACTTATCATATATCAACTGTACGTTAAATATGTCCATATTATAATAAATCTTGAGAGTCTTTTTTTTTTTTTCAGTTTTTTTTTAAATTTTATTATGTTATGTTAATCACCATACATTACATCATTAGTTGTTTTTTTTTTTTT
>NC_058411.1:68128001-68181024 GCF_002201575.2 Neomonachus schauinslandi | reverse complement strand
GCGCTTACCAGAGCACATACCCTCCCCAGTGTCTATCACCCAGTCACCCCATCCTTCCCACCCCACCCCCCACTCCAGCAACCCTCAGTTTGTTTCCTGAGATTAAGAATTCCTCATATCAGTGAGATCATATGATACATGTCTTTCTCTGTTTGACTTATTTCACTCAACATAATACCCTCCAGTTCCATCCACATCGTTGCAAATGGCAAGATCTCGTTCCTTTTGATGGCTGCATAATATTCCATTGTATATATATACCAGATCTTCTTTATCCATTCATCTGTTGATGGACATCTTGGCTCTTTCCACAGTTTGGCTATTGTGGACATTGCTGCTATAAACATCGGGGTGCACGTACCCCTTCGGATCCCTACTTTTGTATCTTTGGGGTAAATACCCAGTAGTGCAATTGCTGGATCATATGGTAGTTCCATTTTCAACTTTTTGAGGAACCTCCATACTGTTTTCCAGAGTGGCTGCACCAGCTTGCATTCCCACCAACAGTGTAGGAGGGTTCCCCTTTCTCCGCATCCCCGCCAACATCTGTCATTTCCTGACTTGTTAATTTTAGCCATTCTGACAGGTGTGAGGTGGTATCTCATTGAGGTTTTGATTTGGATTTCCCTGATGCCGAGCGATATTGAGCACTTTTTCATGTGTCTGTTGGCCATTTGGATGTCTTCTTTGGAAAAATGTCTGTTCATGTCTTCTGCCCATTTCTTGATTGGATTCTTTGTTCTTTGGGTGTTGAGTTTGATAAGTTCTTTATAGATTTTGGATACTAGCCCTTTATCTGATATGTCATTTGCAAATATCTTCTCCCATTCTGTTGGTTGTCTTTTGGTTTTGTTGACTGTTTCCTTTGCTTTGCAAAAGCTTTTTATCTTGATGAAGTCCCAATAGTTCATTTTTGCCCTTGCCTCCCTTGCCTTTGGCGATGTTTCTAGGAAGAAGTTGCTTCGGCTGAGGTCAAAAAGGTTGCTGCCTGTGTTCTCCTTTAGGATTTTGATGGACTCCTGTCTCACATTGAGGTCTTTCAACCATTTGGAGTCTATTTTTGTGTGTGGTGTAAGGAAATGGTCCAGTTTCATTCTTCTGCATGTGGCTATCCAATTTTCCCAACACCATTTGTTGAAGAGACTGTCTTTGTTCCATTGGACATTCTTTCCTGCTTTGTCAAAGATGAGTTGACCATAGAGTTGAGGGTCCATTTCTGGGCTCTCTATTCTGTTCCATTGATCTATGTGTCTGTTTTTGTGCCAGTACCATGCTGTCTTGATGATGACAGCTTTGTAATAGAGCTGGAAGTCCGGAATTGTGATGCCGCCGGCTTTGCTTTTCTTTTTCAACATTCCTCTGGCTATGCGGGGTCTTTTCTGGTTCCATACAAATTTTAGGATTATTTGTTCCATTTCTTTGAAAAAAGTGGATGGTATTTTGATGGGGATTGCATTGAATGTGTAGATTGCTCTAGGTAGCATTGACATCTTCATAATATTTGTTCTTCCAATCCATGAGCATGGAATGTTTTTCCATTTCTTTGTGTCTTCCTCAATTTCTTTCATGAGTATTTTATAGTTTTCTGAGTACAGATCCTTTGTCTCTTTGGTTAGATTTATTCCTAGGTATCTTATGGTTTTGGGTGCAATTGTAAATGGGATCGACTCCTTAATTTCTCTTTCTTCTGTCTTGTTGTTGGTGTATAGGAATGCCACTGACTTCTGTGCATTGATTTTATATCCTGCCACTTTACTGAATTCCTGTATGAGTTCTAGCAGTTTTGGGGTGGAGTCTTTTGGGTTTTCCACATAAAGTATCATATCATCTGCAAAGAGTGAGAGTTTGACTTCTTCCTTGCCAATTTGGATGCCTTTGATTTCTTTTTGTTGTCTGATTGCTGTGGCTAGGACTTCCAATACTATGTCGAATAGCAGTGGTGATAGTGGACATCCCTGCCGCGTTCCTGACCTTAGGGGGAAAGCTCTCAGTTTTTCCCCATTGAGAATGATATTCGCTGTAGGTTTTTCATAGATGGCTTTTATGATATTGAGGTATGTACCCTCTATGCCTATACTCTGAAGAGTTTTGATCAAGAAAGGATGCTGTACTTTGTCAAATGCTTTTTCTGCATCTATTGAGAGGATCATATGATTCTTGTTCTTTCTTTTGTTAATGTATTGTATCACATTGATTGATTTGCGGATGTTGAACCAACCTTGCAGCCCAGGGATAAATCCCACTTGGTCATGGTGAATAATCCTTTTAATGTACTGTTGGATCCTATTGGCTAGTATTTTGGTGAGAATTTTTGCATCCATGTTCATCAGGGATATTGGTCTGTAATTCTCCTTTTTGATGGGGTCTTTGTCTGGTTTTGGGATCAAGGTAATGCTGGCCTCATAAAATGAGTTGGGAAGTTTTCCTTCCATTTCTATTTTTTGGAACAGTTTCAGAAGAATAGGTATTAATTCTTCTTGAAATGTTTGGTAGAATTCCCCTGGGAAGCCATCTGGCCCTGGGCTTTTGTTTTTTGGGAGATTTTTGATGACTGCTTCAATTTCCTTAGTGGTTATAGGTCTGTTCAGGTTTTCTATTTCATCCTGGTTCAGTTTTGGTAGTTGGTACATCTCTAGAAATGCATCCATTTCTTCCAGGTTATTTAATTTGCTGGCATAGAGTTGCTCATAATATGTTCTTATAATTGTTTGTATTTCTTTGGTGTTGGTTGTGATCTCTCCTCTTTCATTCATGATTTTGTTGATGTGGGTCATTTCTCTTCTCTTTTTGATAAGTCTGGCCAGGGGTTTATCAATCTTGTTAATTCTTTCAAAGAACCAGCTCCTAGTTTCGTTGATCTGTTCTACTGTTCTTTTAGTTTCTATTTCATTGATTTCTGCTCTGATCTTGATTATTTCTCTTCTCCTGCTGGGTTTAGGCTTTATTTGCTGTTCTTTCTCCAGCTCCTTTAGGTGTAGGGTTAGGTTGTATACTTGAGACCTTTCTTTCTTCTTGAGAAAGGCTTGTATTGCTATATACTTTCCTCTTAGGACTGCCTTTGCTGCATCCCAAAGATTTTGAATAGTTGTGTTTTCATTTTCATTGGTTTCCATGTATTTTTTTAATTCTTCTTTAATTTCCTGGTTGACCCATTCGTTCTTTAGTAGGATGCTCTTTAGCCTCCATGTATTTGAGTTCTTTCTGACTTTTGTCTTGTGATTGAGCTCTAGTTTCAAAGCATTGTGGTCTGAAAATAGGCAGGGAATGATTCCAATCTTTTGGTACCGGTTGAGACCTGATTTATGACCTAGGATGTGATCTATTCTGGAGAATGTTCCATGGGCACTAGAGAAGAATGTGTATTCCGTTGCTTTGGGGTGGAATGTTCTGAATATGTCTGTAAAGTCCATTTGGTCCAGTGTGTCATTTAAAGTCTTTATTTCCTTGTTGATCTTTTGCTTAGATGATCTGTCCATTTCAGTGAGGGGGGTGTTAAAGTCCCCCACTATTATTGTATTGTTGTCGATGTGTTTCTTTGCTTTTGTTATTAATTGGCTTATATAATTGGCTGCTCCCATGTTAGGGGCATAGATATTTATAATTGTTAGATCTTCTTGTTGGATAGATCCTTTAAGTATGATATAGTGTCCTTTCTCATCTCTTATTACAGTCTTTGGTTTAAAATCTAATTTGTCTGATATAAGGATTGCCACCCCAGCTTTCTTTTGGTGTCCATTAGCATGGTAAATGGTTTTCCACCCCCTCACTTTCAATCTGGGGCTGTCTTTGGGTCTAAAATGAGTCTCTTGCAGACAGCATATCGATGGGTCTTGTTTTTTAATCCAGTCTGATAGCCTGTGTCTTTTGATTGGGGCATTGAGCCCATTTACATTCAGGGTAACTATTGAAAGATAGGAATTTAGTGCCATTGTATTGCCTGTAAGGTGACTGTTACCGTATATTGTCTGTGTTCCTTTCTGGTCTATGTTGCTTTTGGGGTCTCTCTTTGCTTAGAGGACTCCTTTCAAGATTTCCTGTAGGGCTGGTTTTGTGTTTGCAAATTCCTTTAGTTTTTGTTTGTCCTGGAAGCTTTTTATCTCTCCTTCAATTTTCAATGACAGCCTAGCTGGATATAGTATTCTTGGCTGCATATTTTTCTCGTTTAGTGCTCTGAATATATCATGCCAGTCCTTTCTGGCCTGCCAGGTCTCTGTGGATAGGTCTGTTGCCAATCTAATGTTTCTACCCTTGTAGGTTACATATCTCTTCTCCCGAGCTGCTTTCAGGATTTTCTCTTTGTCTATGAGACTAGTAAGTTTTACTATTAGATGTCGGGGTGTTGACCTATTTTTATTGATTTTGAGAGGGGTTCTCTGTGCTTCCTGGATTTTCATGCCTGTTTCCTTCCCCAAATTAGGGAAGTTCTCTGCTATAATTTGCTCCATTATACCTTCTGCCCCTCTCTCTCTTTCTTCTTCTTCTGGGATCCCAATTATTCTAATGTTGTTTCGTCTTATGGTATCGCTTATCTCTCGAATTCTGCCCTCGTGATCCAGTAGTTGTTTATCTCTCTTTTTCTCAGCTTCTTTATTTTCCATCATTTCATCTTCTATATTACTGATTCTCTCTTCTGCCTCATTTATTCTAGCAGTTAGCGCCCCCATTTTTGATTGCACCTCATTAATAGCCTTTTTGATTTCTACTTGGTTGGATTTTAGTTCTTTTACTTCTCCAGAAAGGGTTTCTCTAATAACTTCCATATTTTTTCAAGCCCAGCTAGTATCTTTAAAGTGATGATTCTGAACTCTAGATCTGACATTGTACTAATGTCCGTATTGAGTAGGTCCCTGGCAGTCGGTACTACCTCTTGTTCTTTTTGTTGAGGTGATTTTTTCCGTCTTGTCATTTTGTGCAGAGGAGAATAGATTAATGAGAGAACAAAATGCTAGCAGAGTAACAACGTCCCCAGAAAATATACTCTAAACATATCAGAAAAAACCTGAAGCAGTGGGAAAAGAAAGGGAAAGAGAGAAAAAAGAAAAAGAAAAAAAAGAAAAAGATAAAGATAAAAACAAAAACAAACAAAACAAAACAACAACAAAAAAACCAGAATGTGATCAAATATGATCAGTGCCACACACTAGATTTGGGGTGTATTTTGGTCTTTTAGAAGAAAGTGCCTCCCAAAATTTTAAAGAAAGAAAAACTTATATATGTACAAAAATAAGGGTTGATATGATGAAGGGATGGAATATGACTGTAAAGATGGAAATTATAAAAAATTTTATAAAAGGAATTGATAAGAAGTTGTTTGAAAAAAGAAAGAAGAGGATTTAAAAAAAGAGAAAAAAAAAAGGGAGAGGATGTGATCAGGCAGGGGAACAGAAAACACCATATACTAGAGATTTAGGGTATATTTTGATCTGTTAGAAGAAACTATCTCAAAATTTTAAAGAGAGAACAACTTATATATATAAGCCAAAAATATGGGTAACTACTATGAAGGGATAGAATATGACTCTAAAAATGAAAAATAAAAATGTTTTTTTTTAAAAAAAAAAGGATTGATAAGATGTTGGTTGAAAAAGGGAAAAAGAAAAATTCAAAAAGAATAAAAAAAGAAAAAAAGACAGTTAAAAAAAATTAACTTTGAAAGACTACAGAATCATGGTAAAAAAGCCATGAATTCTATGTGCAGTAGTCCCCTAGAGCTGGAGTTCTGCCGTTCTCATTGATGGGTAAACTTGGTCTTGGCTGGCTGTTCTCGCTGATCTTCTGGGGAGGGGCCTGTTGCCCTGGTTTCCAAATGTCTTTGCCGGAGGCAGAATTGCCCCGCCCTTGCCCCCTCCCAGCTAAGTAATCTGCTGGGGTTTGCTCTCCGGGGCTTTTGTTCCCTGCGAGCTTTCCGTACCGCTTTGGAGGCGGAGAGTGAAAATGGCGGCCTCCCAATCTCCGCCCCGGAGGAGCCGAGAACTCGGGGTCCCGCTTCTCAGTGAGCCCCCAGAGAAAAGCCGTCAGTCACTCCCGTCTCCCCGGTCTCCAGCCGCACTCCGTGCTCACCCGGCCTGTGACCGCGCGTTTCTATCTCTGGCACCCGACCCCGGGTGGAGTCTCCAAACCCAGCAGATCCCTGCGGTGCACTCCCGCGCGGCTCCTCCCGGGGGAGGAAGGTGAGTCTCCCCGGATCTGCCGCTTGTTGGGTCCCTGCTGGAGGAGCAGGGGCCCGACTGTGCCGCGGATCACGGTTTATGGCAACCCTGAGCTGAGAGCCCGCGCCTGGGCTCCGCCTCTGCAGCCGGCTTCCCTGCTCCGATACCTGGGAGCTCTGCCACACTCAGGCACCCCCGGTCTTTCTGTGACCCTGAGGGTCCTGAGACCACACTGTCCCGGAGGGTTCCACCCCCCGTTTAGCCACCAGAGTGACGTCCCTCAGCGGAGCAGACTTTTAAAAGTTCCGATTTTGTGCTCCGCTGCTCTATCACTTGCCAGAAGCGGCCGCCGGAGGCCCCTCCCCCGCCGTCTCTCCTCCCGAATATCGCCTCGGATTCACTTCTCCGCACGTCCTACCTTCCAGAAAGTGGTCGCTTTTCT
This sequence comes from Neomonachus schauinslandi, assembly GCF_002201575.2. Classification (NCBI taxonomy): domain Eukaryota; kingdom Metazoa; phylum Chordata; class Mammalia; order Carnivora; family Phocidae; genus Neomonachus; species Neomonachus schauinslandi. The sequence continues at coordinate 68,174,433 of NC_058411.1, read as the reverse complement.
GATGAGAGAGTTGTTGCTCTTCTTTTCTTCGACCTCCTGTTGAGTTTGTAGGTGTTCAGAATGGTTTGATCCCTATCCAGCTGAATTCCTGAGAGGAGACGAAATCCAGGTCTCCTACTCCTCCGCCATCTTGCTCCGCCCCCCAATCTTGAGAGTCTTTTTGACCTGGATTAGAGAGTTTGATGGAGAACGTTGAAATCCTATTATGACTGATAAAATACATACAATTGTTATTTCTTCTGCCCCCTCTTCATGCAAAACCACATCATTTAAACTTCATCAGTTGGAGCAGGGACATAGTTTCTGGGAAGTTTTAGTGTCATCTATGCCATATTAAGTGTCACTGGAAAGATCCTAAATTAGAGCCTTTCTTAAGTTCTCTCAAACTCTGAAAGTTTCTTTAACCATTAGCAATTTCCCTGCAGTCAAATAATATTCTATATGTGTGCTAGTGCAAAATGAAAGGTAGTACACATTTACTTTCCTAATTACTTAAACCTTTGGATTCTAAGTTGTAATAATAGGAATACTCAATTTATTTATTTATTTATTTATTTATTTATTTATTTATTTATTTATTTTTAAAGATTTTATTTATTCATGACAGAGAGAGAGAGAGAGGCAGAGGGAGAAGCAGGCTCCCGAGGAGCAGGGAGCCCTATGCGGGACTCGATCCCAGGACCCTGAGATCATGACCTGAGCCGAAGGCAGACGCTTAACCATCTGAGCCACCCAGGTGCCCTGAATACTCTATTTTTAAAAGCAGTTGTTTTCTTTTTTAAAAAAAAATATATATATTGTTATGTTAATCACCATACATTCTGAATCATCACATAACTCACTCCCTGGTCTCAGTTTATGTTAGCTATTATTATTCAAGTCATCTAGCTCTAAGCTGAGTGGTACCTATATTAAAGAGAAAGAAGATGATTATATAAGTGCAAACTTGCTTATCTTACTCAGACACCAAAGACAAGGAAGCCTTCCTTGCATTTATAGAATTTTTAGCCTCTAAAGGTTCACTTCCCCAGATTTTTTTTATTTGTGAAGGTGATGTAGTATTGTGCAAAGATCATCTCCTTGCGATTGAGAGGTCTATTACTATGGCTTTGGCTACATACTAACCTTAAGTTCATAATCAAATCTCTTTAGGCCACACCTTTGTAACTTAAAAAAAAAACATTGTGTTAAAAATAATTTTTAAGGTCACTTTTAAAATTCTATCAGAGAACATGTATTTAGTGACACTAAACTGATGTGTGGGAGATGGAAAATGTGATTCTAAAATGTCTTCCTGCCGTTCGTTCACTTCTGGTGATGCGTTAAGAAAAATCTCATTTCTTTGAACAAGTTGGAAAAGGGGAAGAACTGTACCTTGGTGCAGATGTATCTTGGTGTAGAATTGGAGTAGATGGAGAGTACTAGGTAAAATATCCAGTCTAGGAGTTTGTGTATTTCATTGTCTATTTACCATTTCTATTCATTTTGTTTGGCTGTATTGATGCTATCAACATACCTTGTAATTCAGCTCTCAAAGAGGGTTGAAGAACAACATGCAACTTTTGAGTTAGCAGGCTCAATTCATTTATTCCTTTATGCAGATTATTTTTTATTGAATGCCTTTCTGGAAACTGCCTGGCAATTTCCTAGCTTGTTCACTGATTAGCTTTCTTGTGTCAGACAAGTTATATAACTTCTTTAACTCTATTTCCTCATTTTTGAAATAAAGATAATATTCTGAAGATTAAATGAGATGATATATTTATAAAGCTTTGAACCTAGAAGATAGTGACCATTCAACAAATGCTAGAACTGCTAGCTCTTGCATAACTAAAGACCCTCTAAAACCTAACAATATTACAGAAAAAAAATAATAGATTAGCAAAATTAAAATAGAAGAAAACCTTGGGACGATGGCAGCTTTATATACTTGTAAGTCAGTGTTCTCTGTTCTGGAAAAAAGTTTCAACACTATATTGAAATGAATGGAAAATAATTTGATAGAAAAATAGGAAGGAAAAACTATTCTAATGCACCCTCAGTTAAATTTATGCTGTAGAGAGCTTTATATCATTTATTTTAAGTAGGAAATTTTCTGTTTTTTATTCTATTTTCCAATAGCAAACACATTAAGAGTAAAACATGAGTAGAATACATTTTAAATACAAAAAATATGAGAGGCAATGAAGATAAATTATAACAACAAAAAGTTGGATTGTTGCCTGCTGTTGTGACAGAGTTCACCGAAGTTTTCTGTAGACATTAAGCTTCTCTGGTATTGGATTTACAGGGTTTTAGTCAAAGGAACATCCTTGTTCATTTCCTGTTGACAAAATTTTTTCTTTTTATTATGGAAAGTTTCTGTCACATAAATACAAAGAGAATAGTATAATGAACTTTCATATATACAATGTAATCAAATATTGATTTAGTAAAACATTAAAGAATTTCAGTATCATATTAACTCTTCACTCCAGAAACTCAATGTGGATCCAGATTTTAACAGTTTACCTGAGTAAAATCAACTAGTGACACCAGACCAATATGTTTTAGTACATATTTTTATTATAGGATATTCTCACGGTATAAGACATAGGTTGTTCTGAAATGTATTGGGAATTACTATTTATTATTACTTGTTAATATTTATTATCATTAGCCATCTCCTTATTAGTCAACAAAAGAGAGTAAGTAAAAGTCACAACAACTGAAGAGTTCTTAAATAGAAATTAGAGGATGAAAAAGCATATAGAGAAATATAAAAAAAATTCTGCTTTGGGAAGATGGAATTGCTATAGTAAGTAGAACTGAAAATGCTGAACATTATATATTAAAAACAAACAAACAAAACTGTAAGACACTGAAAGGTGGTGAGAAGAAGGAAGACTGGCTAAGGAACTTGAGACCCAGGATGAATTCTCTGTTTTCTTTTGCCTTATATATTCCCAGACCTGGAAAAGAAGGAGCTGACAAATTGGAAATGCCAATGGGTACAGACAAAAAAAAAAAAAAAAAAAAAGAAAAAGAAAGTGATCCAACAAAAGCCTGTTTTTTCTAGCCAAAGGCCCATGAAAGGGATAGCTTAGAAAGACAGAGTTTTAGAAAATATCTGCTCTACTCCAGCCAAACTCATAGAAAAACTACGGCCTCATCCCCCTTAACCCCATGCTATCAAAGGACTGATGGGAGCCTAGACTTATAGACTCATGAGCCTTTAAGGAAGCATCACTGGATATCCACAAAATGCAGGAATATAAATGTGACCCCACGCAGGTGGGGTCAGAGGATGTCTCATAGTGAGTTAAACTTATACCGTCACCCAGCTAACACGTCACCCAGCACTAACAGGGCCATCCCCACCATGGTGTCAATGGAGATGACTTGGAGCTGTTCTGAGAGGGGAGTTTATGGCAAACAGGCCTACCTCAAGAAGCAAGAAAAATCTCAAATAAACAACTTAACCTTACACCTAAAAGAGATAGAAAAGAACAAACAAAACCCTCAAGCCAGTAGTAGGAAGAAAATAATAAAGATTAGAGAAGAAATAAATGAGAGAGAAACTAAAAAAGCAAAGCAAAACAAAACAAAAATACAATGAAACAGATCAGGTCAGTGAAACCAGGAGCTGGTTCTTTGGAAACATCAACAAAATTGATAAACCTCTAGCTAGACTCATCAGAAAAAAAAAAAAAAGAAAGAAAGAAAGAGAGCACTCAAAGTCAGAAATGGCAGAGGGGGAATAACAACCATGACCACAGACCTACAAAGGATTATAAGAGAATGTTATGAAGAATTATATGCCAACAAATTGGACAACCTAGAGGATATGGATAAATATATATATGTCTCTCTCTATATATATAGACATATAACCTCCCAAAATTGAATCAGGAAGAAAGAAAATTTGAACAGACTGATTACCACCAATGAAATTGAGTCAGTAATCAAAAAACTCCGAACAAATAAAACTCCAGGACCAGAGAGCTTCACAGTTAAATTCTACCAAACATTTAAAGAAGAATTAATACCTATTCTTCTCAAACTATTCCAAAAAATGAAAGGAAAGCTTCCAAATTCATTCTATTAAGCTGGCATGACCCTAATATCAAAACCAGATAAAGATACCTCAAAGAAAGAGAACTACAGGCCAATATATCTGATGAACATAGATGCAAACATCCTCAAGAAACTATTAGGAAACCAAATCCAACAATACATTTAAAAAGTCATTCATCGTGATCATGTGGGATTTATTCCCGGGATACAAGGGTGGTTCAAAATTCACAAATCAATCAATGTGATAGGCATCATATCAACAAGAGAAAGGTTAAGAACCATATCATCATTTCAATAGGCACAGAAAAAGGATTTAACAAAGTACAACATCCTTTCATGATAAAAAACTTTCAAGGTTTAGAGGGAACATACCTCAACATAATAAAGACCGTATATGAAAAACCCACAGCTAACATTCTCAATGGTGAAAAACTGAGAGCTGTCCCTCTAAGTTCAGGAACAAGACAAAGATGTCCATTCTCACCACTTTTATTCAGCACAAGATCGGAAGTCTTAGCTACAGCAGTCAGCCAAGAAAAAGAAATGAAAAGCATCCATATAGGTAAGGAAGAAGTAAAACTTCCACTATTTGCAGATCACTTGATACTATGTATAAAAAATCCTAATGACTCCACCAAAAAACTACTAGAACTGTAAAATGAATTCAGTAAGGTCCCAGGATACAAAATCAATATACAGAAATCCATTACATTTTATACACTGATAATGAAGAACAGAAAGAGAAATTAAGAAAGCAATTGCATTTATAATTGCACCAAAAATAATAAAATACGTAAGAATGAACTTAATCAAGGAGGTGAAAGACCTGTCCTCTGAAAACTGGAAAATACTGGTGAAAGAAATTGAAGATGACACAAACAAATAGAAAGATACTCCATGCTCATTGATTGGAAGAACAAATATTATTAAAATGTTCACACTAACCAAATTAATCTACAGATGTAATGTGATCTTTATCAAAACACTAACAGCATTTTTCACAGAATTAGAACAAATATTACTAAAATTTATATGGAACCAAAGAAGACCCAAATAGCCAAAACAATCTTGAAAAAGAAAAACAAAGCTGCAGGTAGTATACTTCCAGATTTCAAGTTATACTACAAAGCTGTAGTAGTCAAAACAGTATAGTACTGGCACAAAAATAGACACATAGATCAATGGAACAGGAAAGAGAGCCCAGAAATAAACCATCAGTTATATGCTCAATTCATTTTTGACAAAGCAGGAGAGAGTATGCAATGGGTAAAAGACAGTCTCTTCAACAAATGTTGGGAAAACTAGACAGCTACATGCAAAATAATGGCACTGGACATCACATAAAAATAAAATAAAAATGGATTGAAGACCTAAATGTGAGACCTCAAACCATAAAAATCCTAGAAGAGAGCACAGACAGTAATTTCTCTGACATTGGCCATAGCAACATTTTTCTAAGTATGTCTCCTGAGGCAAGGGAAACAAAAGCAAAAGTAAACTATTGGACTGCATCAAAACAGAAAGCTTCTGCAGAGTGATGGAAATCAACAAAACTAGAATCAGCCTGTAGAATGAGAGAAGATATTTGCAAATGACATATCCAATGAAGGTTAGTATCCAAAAAAGAACTTCTAAAACTCAAACCCCAAAAATAAATAATCCAATTAAAAAATGGGCAGAAGGCATAAACAGACATTTCTCCAAAGAAGACGTATAGATGGCCAACAGACACATGAAAAGATGCTCAACAGTACTCATCATCAGGGAAATCGAATCAAAACTTCAATGAGATATCACCTCACACCTGTAGAATGACTAAAATCAAAAACACAAGAAACAACGAGTGTTGGTGAGGATGTGGAGAAAAAGTAACCCTTGTGCACTGTTGGTGGGAATGCAAATGGGTGCAGCCATCATGGAAGACAGTATGGAGTTTCCTTAAAAAGTTAAAAATAGAAGTACCCTACCTTCCAGGAACTGCACTACTGGGTATTTACCCCCAAAATACAAAAACACTAACTAAAAAGATATGTGCACCCCTATGTTTATTGCAATATTATTTATAATAGCCAAATTATGGAAGCAGCCCAGTTGTCCATCAATAGATGAATGTATTAAGAAGAAATTATATATATATATAATGAAATATTATTCAGTCATATAAAAGAATGAAATATTGCCATTTGTAACAACATGGATGGAGCTACACAGTACAGTGCTAAGTGAAATAAATCAGCCAGTCAGAGAAAGACATACCATATGATTTCACTCAAATGTGGGATTTATGAAACAAAACAAATGAACAAAAGAAAAAATAAAAAGGGAGACAAACTAAGATACAGACTCTTATCTATAGAGAACAAACCACCAGAGGGGGAAATGGGTGGGGGGGTGGTTGAAATAGGTGATGGGGATTAATGAGTACAGTTATCATAATGAGCACTGAATAATGTGTCAAATTGTTGAATCACTATATCATACACCTAAAACTAATATTACATTGTATGTTAAATATATTGGAATTAAAATAAAAAATTCAATAAAATTTTTAAAAAAGAAAGCTCAATGGATGGGCTCAATGAAATAATGGAGGGGAAGAGGAAAGAATCACTTAATTGAGTGATGGAAAAATAAAAGTGACCCAATCTTGAAAGACAGAGAGAAAATAGGCTGAACAACAGAACAGAGCCTCGAGGACATTAGCAGCCATTTTAAAAAAAAAAAAAAATTGTACTATTGGAGTCCCAGAAAGAGGAGAAGAGACAAAAGTTTAAAAAGTATTTGAAGAAATAATTGCTGAAAAGTTTCCACATTGGGCAAGAGACATAAACCTACAGTTCCAAAGAACTAAGGAAACCCCAAACAATAACTCAAATAAATCTATACCAAGACATATCATAAATTTCTGAAAATTTAACACAAAGAAAAAGCTTGAAAGCAGCAAGAGAAAAACAGGAGCTTACCTATAGGTGAAGATCAGTTAGAATGACAGTAGAAGAAGAAGGTAAAGGGAATGTTAAGAAAGCAGGTTTTCTATTGTTTATATAAACTGGTGAAATGATGATGACACCTCCGAACTGTGATACATGTGTATATATAACGTACTACCTATAGAGCACCCACTAAGAAAGTTATACAAGATGACACACTCAAAAACACTATTTACTAAACAAAATAGAATTCTTAAAAATGTTTAAATTATCCAGAAGAAATCAGGAAAAAGAAAGCAGAGAAACAAACAGTAAAATAGAACAGGAATAAAACGGCTAATTTAAGCCCTAACATATTGGTAATTACATTAAATGTAAATTGTTTAAATATACAGATTTAAGGACAAGTCAGGAGGGAGAGTGGATTTTTAAAAATGCTGTCTGAAAGAAACTCACTTCAAATGATACAGGGAAGTTGAAAGTAAAAGGGTGGAGAAAGGTATATATGCAAACATTAATTGAGGAAAGTAACAATGACTATTAATATCAGATAAAGTAGACTTAAGAGCAAAGAAAATTAGCAGAGAGATATTATATAATGATAAAAGTCATCCACTAAGAGGACATAGCAATCCTAATTGTGTATGCACCAAGTAACAGAACTATATAATATGTGAAGCAAAAGTAGTGGAATTGAAAGGAGAAATAGACAAATCCACAATTACAGTTGGAGGCTTCAGTACTACTCTCTCAACTATTGATAGGACAACTAGACAGAAATTAGATAGGAATTAAAGAAACTCAGCACTACCATCTACCAATGGAATCTAGTCAGCAATAAAAACAAATAAAGTATTGATACACACAACTTGCATTTCCTGGGAATTGTGCTGAGTGAAAAATCCAATCATGAAAATTATGATTCAATTTCTATAACATTTTTGAACTGACACAATTTTTTAAATGGTGAGGGATTAAAGAGGGGGTAATGTTGGGAGGGAAGTGAATGTGACAATAAAAGAACATAAAGGATTCCTGTGGTGATGAAAATATTATATATTTTGACTATATTATCAGTGTCAATATCCTGGTTGTGATACTGTACTAGTTGTATAAACTGTTACTATTGGAGGGATTTGGGTAAATGATACAACAGTAATCTTTATTATTTCTTATGACTACACATCAATCTACAATTACCTCAACATAAAAGTTAAATTTAAAAAGGTATACAGGCAATGGGCGCCTGGGTGGCTCAGTTGGTTAAGTGACTGCCTTCAGCTCAGGTCATGATCTCAGGGTCCTGGGATCGAGCCCCGCATCAGGCTCCCTGCTTGGCGGGAAGCCTGCTTCTCCCTCTCCCACTCCCCCTGCTTGTGTTCCTTCTCTCACTGTGTCTCTCTCTGTCAAATAAATAAATAAATAAATAATCTTTAAAAAAATAAAAATAAATAAAAAATAAAAAGGTACACAGGCAAAATAACAAACTATGAAATAATACTGTAAGACAAAGATCGGTTAATATGATTAAAAGTGGTCATCCAAAGGAATATGAAATGTCTGTATTAAAAATAAATGAAAACACCAAGCATTTCTGCAGCATTATGGAAGACCAAACCAGGGGAAATATCTTTATTTGTGTATAGGTCCTTCTTGGTTGTTTTAGAAATTCACGTTAGAAACTTGGAAATCAAGCCAGAATGCTTCTCTTATCATTTTTAATATTATGATTCTAAGTTACCTTTTTTTTTTTGCTTTTTAAAAATTTTATTATGTTATGTTAATCACCATGCACTACATCATTAGTTTTTGATGTAGTGTTCCATGATGCAGTTTGCGTATAACACCCAGTGCTCCATCCAATACATGCCCTCCTCAATACCCATCACCAGGCTAACCCAACCCCCCACCCCTCTCCCCTCTAGAACCCTCAGTTTGTTTCTCAGAGTCCATAGTCTCTCATGGTTTGTCTCCCCCTCCAATTCCCCCCCTTCATTTTTCCCTTATTTTTATAGTCAATTCAAGAAGATCTGCAGTATTGAGTTTTCTTAGGTGTTTCCTGCAAATTCTTCCCTCTTTCTTGCACATGCTATGCCCCTAATCAAGAGATGAGGCTAGTTTTCCTGCCCTCTGACTCCTGAGACTGGTTTTATCAATAGAGTATGCCTGAAGTGACCCTTTTGTCAATGTGGGCCCAGCACTTAATTGGCATGATGTTTCTGTTTTTCCCTTTCTTGAAATGCTCATTCTGGAGGAGGGTAGCCAACAAGTAAGTTTCTATCTGTAGATAATTGTGAGGTAGCAAGCTGAGCAAATTGAGAAGCTATGTGGAGAGAGGGATGGACAACCAATATACAAATATCCCTGCTGTCCCAGCAAAGGCACCAGACATGTAAGTGAAGAAGCCATCTTGACAATGCCCAGTGAAATCTTCAGGTGACTCTAGTCTCAGCCATCATCTTATTACAAAGGCATCAGAAACCCAGGTGAGAACTGCCTGGATGAACTCAGTCAACCACAACAGAGCCCTGGAAGACAATACTGTATTGTTTTAAGCCACTGGGTTCTAGAGTGATTTGTTACAGAGTGGCAACTAGAACACACTCCTGATAAATTAGGCCAGTGTTGAAAATACTTTTCACTGTCAAGAACTAAAACTACTTGTGCTTATGCCAAATATCTATGGTTTAATTTTCCAAAGGTGTAAGAAAGAACTAGTCATTATAGTTACATATTTTATATATGTGTGTGTATTATAGTATATGCATATGTACAGTGACATATATATGTATTTGGGAATTTTTAGTCAATATTATGCAATTCTGTTGCCATGTTGAATAATCCTGGCTTCTAACATCTTTCCAAATAAATGTTTTTTTTTTCTTAAGATTTTATTTATTTGACAGAGAGAGACACAGCGAGAGAGGGAACACAAGCAGGGGAAGTGGGAGAGGGAGAAGCAGGCTTCCCACGGAGCAGGGAGCCCGATGCGGGGCTCAATCCCAGGACCTGGAATCATGACCTGAGCCGAAGGCAGACGCTTAACGACTGAGCCGCCCAGGCGCCCCTAAATAAATGTTTTTTTTTTTTAATCCCCTTAATGATTTTAAGTTTTGTTTTTTAATCTTCTGTATAAGGTATTGATTATATTAATAATATTAATTTATAAATCGATACTGCAAAAATGTTCTGTATTTACATTAACAGAATATTTAAGTCAAAGTTAAAAGTGAAAGGAAAGGCAATTATTTTTTAAAATTCAAACTACATAGTAATAGAAGAGGTTCTGTTTTTATAGAAAAAAATCCCTGTATTTACATCCTTATTCTGAAGGTATAATAATGTGTTAGAATAAACTAAGCTTTTGGGGGCACCTGTGTGGCTCAATTGGTAAAGCCTCTGATTCTTGGTTCAGCTCAGGTTATGGTCTCAAGGTCCTGAGATTGAGTCCCACAACTGGCTCCTTGCTCAGTGCAGATTCTGCTTGAGATTCTCTCCCTCTCTCCCTGGCTCTCTCCCACTTGAGCATGCATGCTCTCTCTCTCTTTCTAAAATAATAAAATAAATAAAACCTTAAAAAGGATTAACCTAAGCTTTTGGATTTTAGTTCAGCCATTATTATGTGAGTTATTATCTACTATTTTTTTTTGGAATCAAGTATTATCAATAATTGGATGCTTAAACTAAAGGCGTAAGTTCTAGCTAAATAGTCTTCATAAGAGAAAACTTAAAATGTATTATCATTCTAAAATTGATTCTACAGATTAATTTCTGTATCAAAGTTTTGTTCTTGTTTGATTTTAATAGGTATCTTTTAAAGTTTTCAAAATAAAATTATCTGCTTAAACATTTATATAACTCATTATAGAAAGTGTGGAAAATATAGGAAAGTTTAAAGAAGAAAATCATCTTCTGTATTTTTCAACTCCTAGAGATAGCTGATATTAGTTAATGCTTTGGCAATTTTCTTAGAAGTGTTACATAATGGTGATTATATGGAATTTACAAAATTATATGACCCTATTAAAAATAGATTTTGTATTATAAATCAATCCATGTTCACTTGAGAATACTTGTAAAATAAGGAAAGATGCAAAGTAAGACACTGATCACGTAGAATTCCAATTCCCAATAATAGCATGCATGTGTTGGTATATTTTAGTCATTTTATCTACATATCTTAATACAAAAATGATAATTCTGTATAAAGTAATTTAAAGCATAATTAGCACAATACCTCCAGGTTCAGGATGGATAATAACATGGAAAAAAAATCCTAGGAAGAAATAATTTCTGCCACTGAGTGGTATATTAGTTTTTAACAATGATTCAGTTCATATATTATAAAATCACATATTTTAAAATGTGCCAAATATTTTAAAATTCTTTAGTTTTATTTGCTTTTATTTTTCTAGTTGAGGTCATTTTTTGAGATATTTCTTCTTTTTAATATAGGCATTCACTGCTATAAATTTCTTCCCAAGTACTGATTAAGTGCCATTGCACAGATTTTATATGCTCAGCTTTTATTTTTACACATTTGAATACACTTATTTACTTTAGAGTTCCTCTTTGACATGTAGGTTATATAAAAGTGGGTTATATAGCTATGGATTTGCCAGAGATTTTTGTTACTTGAATCCATTTAAGCTGAGACTTGCTTTTGCTCCAGGTATGATCTAGTTTTATATTTGGTATGCACTTGAAAAGATACTGTGTTTTGCTACTGTTGGGTCATGTTTTATAATTGTCAATTAGTTCACTTTGGTTCTTCGTGCTATTGAAATCTTCTGTATTCTTACTGATTTTATGTGTACTTGTTCTATTAACTCTTAAGAGAAAAGTATAGAAATGTCCAGTTATAATTGTGGATGTGTCTATTCCTCCTTAGAGTTTATCAGTTTCTGCTTCCTGCTTTTGAGGCTTTGTTATTACATGCATAAAGGTTTATGGTTCTTTTGTCATCTTAACAGTTGTCTCCTTTGCATTATGAAATGCTCTTTTTTATATCTGATAACATTCTTAGCTCTGAAATTTACTTAGTCTGCTATTAATATAGCTACCCTGGCTTTTTTTTGATTAGTGATAGCTAGGTGTTATGGGCTGAATTGTAAATTAATATATTACACTGACACCTTCTCTAAAATTCATATGCTAAAATTCCAAATCCCAGTAACTCAGAACGTGACTTTATTTGGAGATAGGGTCTTTAAAGAAGTAATTAAATTAAAATGAGGTCTCCTAACAAACAAGAGTCTGCAGCTGGATGGCTTCCCAGGGGAATTCTACCAAACATTTAAAGAAGAACTAATACCTATTCTTCTGAAGCTGTTTCAAAAAATAGAAATGGGATGAAAACTACCTTGATCCCAAAACCAAAGACCCTACCAAAAAAGGAGAATTACAGACCAATATCCCTGATGAACATGGATGACAAATCTCACCGAGATACTAGCCAGTAGGATCCAACAATACATTAAAAGGATTATTCCCCATGTCCAAGTGGGATCTATTCGTGGGCTGCAAGAGTGGTTCAACATTCACAAATCAATCAGTGTGATACATCACATTAATAAAAAAAAGGACAAGAACCATATGATCCTCCCAATTGATGCAGAGAAAGCATTTGACAAAATACAGCATCCTTTCCTGATGAAAACTCTCCACAGTGTATGAATGGAGGGAACATACCTCAATATCATAAAAACCATCTACAAAAGTGTTACAGCTAATATCATTCTCAATGGGGAAAAACTGAGAGCTTTTCCCTGAAGATCAGGAATGTGACAGGGATGCCCACTCTCACCACTCTTGTTCAACATAGTACTAGAAGTCCTACCCTCAGCAATCAGACAACAAAAAGAAATAAAAGGCATTCAAACTGACAAAGAAAAAGTCAAACTCTCACTCTTCGCAGATGACATGATTCTTTATGTGGAAAACCTAAAAGACTCCATCCCCAAATTGCTAGAACTCATAGAGGAATTCAGTGACATGGCAGGATATAAAATCAATGCACAGAAATCCGTTGCATTTCTATACATTAACAATGAGAAGAAAGAGAAATTAAGGAATAGATTCCATTTACAATTGCACCAAAAACCACAAGATACCTAGGAATAGGGTGCCTGGGTGGCTCAGTCGTTAAGTGTCTGCCTTCGGCTCAGGTCATGATCCCAGAGTCCTGGGATCGAGGCCCACATTGGGCTCCCTGCTCGGTGGGAAGCCTGCTTCTCCCTTTCCCACTCCCCCTGCTTGTGTTCCCTCTCTAGCTGTCTCTCTCTTTGTCAAATAAATAAAATCTTTAAAAAAAAAAAAAGATACCTAGGAATAAACCTAGCCAAAGAGGTAAAGGATTTGTACTCTAAAAACTACAGAACACTTATGAAAGAAATTGAGGAAGATACAAAGAAATGGAAAAAACATTCCATGCTCATGGATTGGAAGAATAAATATTGTTAAAATATCTATGCTACCCAGATTAGTCTACACATTCAATGCAATCCCTATCAAAATACCACCAACTCCTTTCAAAGAAATGGAACAGATAATCCTGAAATTTGTATGGAACCAGAAAAGACCCCGAACAGCCAGAGGAATGTTGAAAGAGAAAACCAAAGCTGGTGGCATCACAATTCCCAACTTCAAGCTTTATTACAAAGCTGTAATCATCAATACAGTATGGTACTGGCACAAAAACAGACACATAAATCAATGGAACAGAATAGAGAACCCAGAAATTGACCCTCAACTCTTTGGTCAACTAATCTTTGACAAAGCAAGAAAGAATATCCAATGGAAAAAGGATAGTCTCTTCAACAAATGGTGTTGGGAAAATTGGACAGCCACATGCAGAAGAATAACACTGGACCATTTTCTTGCACCATACACAAAGATAAACTCAAAATGGATGAAAGACTTAAATGTAAGACAGGAGTCCATCAAAATCCTAGAGGAGAACACAGGCAGCAACTTCTTCAACCTTGGCTGCAGCAACTTCTTGCTAGACATGTCTCTAAAGGCAAGGGAAACAAAAGCAAAAGTGAATTATTGGGACTTCACCGAGATAAAAAACTTTTTCACAGCAAAGGAAACAGTCAACAAAACTAGAAGGTGACCTACTGAATGGGAGAAGATATTTGCAAATGACATATCAGATAAAGGGCTGGTACCCAAGATCTATAAAGAACTTATCAGATTCAACACAAAAAAAACAAATAATCCAGTCAAGAAATGGCAGAAGACATGAACAGACATTTCTCCAAAGAAGACATACAAATGGCCAACAGACACATGAAAAAATGCTCAACATCACTTGGCATCAGGGAAATACAAATCAAAACCACAATGAGCTATCACCTTATGCCAGTCAGATGGCTAAAATTAACAAGTCAACAAAATTAACAATACAACAAATGCTGGTGAGGATGTGGAGAAAGGGGAACCTTCTTACACTGTTGGTGGGGATGCAAGCTGATAAAGCCACTCTGGAAAATAGTATGGAGATTCCTCAAGAAGTTAAAAATAGATCTACCCTATGACTCAGCAATTCCACTACTAGTATTTACCCAAAAGATACAAATGTAATGATCCAAAAGGGCACATGCACCCCAGTGTTTATAGCAGTAATGTTCACAATAGTGGGGAAAGAGCCGAGATGGCCATCAACAGATGAATGGATAAATATGTGAGATATATATATATACACACACAATGGAATATTACTCAGCCATCAGAAAGGATGAATTCTTACTATTTGCATCATATGGATGGAACTGGAGGGTATTATGCTGCGTGAAAGAAGTCAGTCAGATAAAGACAATTATCATATGATTTCACTCAGATGTGGAATATAAGAAACAGCACAGAGGATCATAAGGGAAGGGAGGGAAAACTGAATGGGTAGTCATCAGAGAGGGAGAAAAACCATGAGAGACTCTTAACTATAGGAAGCAAACTGAGGGTTGCTGGAGGGTGGTTGGGTGGGGGGATGGGGTAATTTGGTGATGGGCATTAAGGAGGGCATATGATGTGATGTGCACTGGGTGTTATATGCAGCTGATGAATTATTGAACTCTACATCTGAAACTAATGATGTACTATATGTTGGCTAATTGAATTTAAACTAAAAAAAGGAAATAATGAAATATCAAAAAAATTAAAATAAGTTCATTAAGGTGGACTCTAATCCAGTATGACTGCTGTTAATATAAGAAGAGGAAATTTGGACAGAGATGGGTACAGAAGTAAGACCATGTGAAGACAAGGGAGAAGATGGCCATCTACAAGCCAAGTAGAGAAACCTCAAAAGAAACCAGCTCCACCAACACCTTAATCTTGGACTGCTAGTCTACAGAACTGTGAGAAAATATATTTCTCTTGTTTGTTTAAGCCAGTCTGTGGTACTTTATTATGACAGCGCTAGAAAGCTAATATACAAGGTATGTCATTTTATAACCTTTAACTTTTTAACCTATTTGTCTATTTATATGTTTAATGGGTTTTGGTAGACAGTATAGAGTTGGGTTTTTGCTTTTTTTAGCCAATCTGACAGTCTGCCTTCTATTGGATATTTAGCTCATTTATATTTATTTGATAATTCATACAGTTAGACTTAAGTCTTGCTAATTTTATACTTGTCTTATTTACTTTGTTCCTTCTTTCCTCTGATTGTCTTCATTTGGATTGAGAACTTTTTATGATTTTATTTTGTCTTTGTTGGCTTATTAAATTTGACTTTTGATATTTTAGTGATTGCTTTAGGGTTTATAGCACATATCTTTAACTTACTATAGTCTAGCTTCAAGTGCTATCACTTCCCAGATAGTATAAGAATCCTACAAGAATAAACTTCTATTTCTACCCCTTCTGGTCACTATGATACGGTCATACATTTTGCTTTGCATATTTTATGAGATCCACACCACATGTCAATTTTTAAAAAATCAGTGGTGTTTTAAAGATATTTAAGTAATAATAATATTCTTATACATTTATCTGTGTGGTGGCCATTTTCAGCACTCCTCTTTCCTTTGTGTAGATCCATTTTTTTTTTTTTTAATGTTATTTTGCTTCACTTGAAGGTCTTCCTTATAGTGTGGGCCTGTTTGAGACAAATTCCTTCACGTTCCTTATGGCTGAAAAAAAAGTATTTTTTCAATTTAATTTTTGAATTCTCTGTTGTTCACTATTTTGTGTTTCAGTATTTTGAGGTGTAACTCTGTCTTCTTGATTACATTGTCTTAGCAAGAAATCCGTTGCCGTCCTTATCTTTGTTCTTCTCTATGTTTCTCTGGCTGCTTTTAAGGTTTCCTTTTTTTTATTATTGTGGTAAAATATACATAATATAAAATTAACCTTTTTAACCATTTTTAAGTGTACAGTTTTTTTTTTAATGAAGTACATTCACAGTGTTGTGCAAACTTGACCACAATTTATTTCTAGAATATTTTAATCTTCCCCAACTGAAATTCTGTAACCAATAAGCAGTAATTTCCCTTCCCCCTTCTTCCAACATCTGGCAGCCACCATTCAATTTTTTTTGTCTCTATGTACTTGGCTATCCTAGGAACTTCATACACTATGTCCTTTAGTGGTTAGCTTATTTCACTTAGCATAATTTTTTTGTTTGTTGCTTGTTTTTTTTTCCCTTTAGCTGTCACATTTATTGTGTTATCACTTTAACATAACTCTCTTAATTTTTTAAATTTTATTATGTTATGTTAATCACCATACATTACATCATTAGTTTTTGATGTAATGTTTCATGATTCATTGTTTGTGTATAACACCAGTACTCCATTCAATACGTGCCCTTGTTAATACCCATCACCAGGCTAACCCATCCCCCCACCCTCTCCCCTTCTAGAACCCTCAGTTTGTTTCTCAGAGTCCATAGTCTCTCATGGTTCGTCTCCTCCTCCAATTTCCCCCTCTTCATTTTTCCCTTCCTACTATCTTCTTTTTTTTTTTTTTTTGACTTATAATGTATTATTTGTTTCAGAGGTACAGGTCTGTGATTCAACAGTCTTACACAATTCACAGTGTTCACGAT
Organism: Neomonachus schauinslandi; assembly: GCF_002201575.2. Lineage (NCBI taxonomy): Eukaryota > Metazoa > Chordata > Mammalia > Carnivora > Phocidae > Neomonachus > Neomonachus schauinslandi. The sequence continues at coordinate 68,157,393 of NC_058411.1, read as the reverse complement.
AGCAAATACCCTCCCCAATGTCCATCATGCAGCCACCCCATCCCTTCCACCCCCCACCACTCCAGCAACCCTCAGTTTGTTTCCTGAGATTAAGAATTCCTTATATCAGTGAGATCGTATGATACATGTCTTTCTTTGATTGACTTATTTCGCTCAGCATAATACCCTCTAGTTCCATCCACATCATTGCAAATCGCAAAATTTCATTCCTTTTGATGGGTGCATAATTTTGCATTGTATATATATATATATACCATATGTTCTTTATCCATTCATCTGTCGATGGACATCTTGGCTCTTTCCATAGTTTGGCTATTGTGGACATTGTTGCTATAAACATTGGGGTGCACCTACCCCTTCAGATCCCTACCTTTGTATCTTTGGGCTAAATACCTAGTAGTGCAATTGCTGGGTCATAGGGTAGCTCTATTTTCAACTTTTTGAGGAACCTCCATACTGTGTTCCAGAGTGGCTGCACCAACTTGCATTCCCACCAACAGTGTCATTTCCTGAGTTGTTAATTTTAGCCATTCTGACTGGTGTGAGGTGGTATCTCATTGAGGTTTTGATTTGGATTTCCCTGATGCCGAGCGATGTTGAGCACTCTTTCATATGTCTGTTGGCCATCAGGATGTCTTCTTTGGAAAAATATATGTTCATGTCTTCTGCCCATTTCTTGATTGCATCATTTGTTCTTTGGGTGTTGCGTTTGATAACTTCTTTATAGATTTTGGATACTAGCCCTTTATCTGATATATCATTTGTAAATATCTTCTCCCATTCTGTCGGTTGTCTTTTGGTTTTGTTGACTGTTTCCTTTGCTGTGCAAAAGCTTCTTATCTTGATGAAGTCCCAATAGTTCATTTTTTGCCCTTGCTTCCCTTGCCTTTGGCAATGTTTCTAGGAAGAAGTTGCTGCGGCTGAGGTCAAAGAGGTTGTTCCTGTGTGCTCCTCTAGGATTTTGATGGACTCCTGTCTCACATTTAGGTCTTTCATCCACTTTGAGTCTCTTTTTGTGTGTGGTGTAAGGAAATGGTCCAGTTTCATTCTTCTGCATGTGGCTGTCCAATTTTCCCAACACCATTTGTTGAAGAGACTGTCTTTTTTCCATGGGACATTCTTTCCTGCTTTGTCGAAGATGAGTTGACCATAGAGTTGAGGTTCCATTTCTGGGCTCTCTATTGTGTTCCATTGATCTATGTGTCTGTTTTTGTGCCAGTACCATACTGTCTGGATGATGACAGCTTTGTTAATAGTACTTGAAGTCGGGAATTGTGATGCCACCAGCATTGCTTTTCTTTTTCAACATTCCTCTGGCTATGCGGGGTCTTTCCTGGTTCCATACAAATTTTAGGATTATTTGCTCTATTTCTTTGAAAAAAGTGGATGGTATTTTGATAGGGATTGCATTGAATGTGTAGATTGCTGTAGGTAGCATTGACATCTTCACAATATTTGTTCTTCCAATCCATGAGCATGGAACGTTTTTCCATTTCTTTGTGTCTTCCTCAGTTTCTTTCATGAGTATTTTATAGTTTTCTGAGTACAGTTTCTTTGCCTCTTTGCTTAGATTTATTCGTAGGTATCTTATGGTTTTGGATGCAGCTGTAAATGGGATCGATTCCTTAATTTCTCTTTCTTCTGTCTTATTGTTGGTGTATAGGAATGCCACTGATTTCTGTGCATTGATTTTATATCCTGCCACTTTACTGAATTCCTGTGTGAGTTCTAGCAGTTTAGGGTGGAGTCTGTTGGGTTTTCCACATAAAGGATCATATCGTCTGCGAAGAGTGAGAGTTTGACTTCTTCTTTGCTAATTCAGAAGCCTTTTATTTCTTTTTGTTTTCTGATTGCTATGGCTAGGACTTCTAGTACTATGTTGAATAGCAGTGGTGATAGTGGACATCCCTGCTTTCCCCTTAGGGGGAAAGCTCTCAGTTTTCCCCCATTGAGAATGATATTTGCTGTGGGTTTTTCATAGATGGCTTTTATAATATTGAGGTATGTTCCCTCTATCCCTATACTCTTAAGAGTTTTGATCAAGAAAGGATGCTGTACTTTATCAGTTGCTTTTTCTGCATCTATTGAGAGGATCATATGATTCTTGTTCTTTCTTTTATTAATATATCATATTGATTGATTTGTGGATGTCGAACCAACCTTGCAGGCCAGGAATAAATCCCACTTGGTCGTGGTGAATAATCCTTTTAAGGTACTGTTGAATTCTATTGGCTAGTATTTTGGTGAGAATTTTGACATTCATGTTCATCAGGGATATTGGTCTGTAATTCTCCTTTTTGATGGGGTCTTTGTCTGGTTTTGGGGTCAAGGTAATGGTGGCCTCATAAAACAAGTTTGGAAATTTTCCTTCCATTTCTATTTTTCGAAACAGTTTCAGAAGAATAGGTATTAATTCTTCTTTAAATGTTTGGTAGAATTCCTTTGGGAAGCCATCTGGCCCTGGGCTCTTGTTTGTTGGGAGATTTTTGATTACTACTTCAATTTCCTTAGTGGTTATAGGTCTGGTCAGGTTTTCTATTTCTTACTGGTTAAGTTTTGGTAGTTTATACATCTCTGGAATGCATCCATTTCTTCCAGATTATCTAATTTGCTGGCATAGAGTTGCTCATAATATGTTCTTATAATTGTTTGTATTTCTTTGGTGTTGGTTGTGATCTCTCCTCTTTCATTCATGATTTTGTTGATTTGGGTCCTTTCTCTTTTCTTTTTGATAAGTCTGGCCAGGGGTTTATCAATCTTGTTAATCCTTTCAAAGAACCAGCTCCTAGTTTCGTTGATCTGTTCTACTGTTCTTTTGGTTTCTATTTCATTGATTTCTGCTCTGATCTTTATTATTTCTCTTCTCCTGCTGGGTTTAGGCTTTATTTGCTGTTCTTTCTCCAGCTCCTTTAGGTGTAGGGTTAGGTTGTGTATTTGAGACCTTTCTTGTTTCTTGAGAAAGGCTTGTGTTGCTATATACTTTCCTCATAGGACTGCCTTTGCTGCATCCCAAAGATTTTGAACAGTTGTGTTTTCATTGTCATTTGTTTCCGTGAATTTTTTTAATTCTTCTTTAATTTCCTGCTTGACCCATTCATTCTTTAGTAGGATGCTCTTTAGCCTCCATGTATTTGAGTTCTTTCCAACTTTCTTCTTGTGATTGAATTCTAGTTTCAAAGCATTGTGGTCCGAAAATATGCCCGGAATGATCCCAGTCTTTTGGTACTGGTTGGGACCTGAGTTGGGACCTGGGATGTGATCTATTCTTGAGAATGTTCCAAGGGCACTAGAGAAAAATATGTATTCTGTTGCTTTGTGATGGTATGTTCTGAATATATCTGTGAGGTCCAGCTGTTCCATGTGTCATTTAAAGCCTTTATTTCCCTTGTTGTTCTTTTGTTTAGATGATATGTCCATTTCAGTGAGGGAGGTGTTAAAGTCCCCCACTATTATTGTATTGTTGTTGATGTGTTTCCTTGCTTTTGTTATTAATTGCCTTATATAATGGGCTGCTCTCATGTTAGGGGCATAGATATTTACAATTGTTAGATCTTCTTGTTGGATATTTCCTTTAAGTAGGATATAGTGTCCTTCCTCATCTCTTATTATAGTCTTTGGTTTAAAATCTAATTTGTCTGATATAAGGATTGCCACCCCAGCTTTCTTTTGGTGTCCGTTAGCATGGTAAATGGTTTTCCACCCCCTCACTTTCAATCTGGAGGTGTCTTTGGGTCTAAAATGAGTCTCTTGCAGACAGCATATTGATGGGTCTTGTTTTTTTTATCTAATCTGATAGCCTGTGTCTTTTGATTGGGGCATTTAGCCCATTTACATTCAGGGTAACTATTGAAAGATAGGAATTTAGTGCCATTGTATTGCCTGTAAGGTGACGGTTACTGTAAATTGTCTGTGTTCCTTTCTGGTCTATGTTACTTTTAGGCTCTCTCTTTGCTTAGAGGACCCCTTTCAAGATTTCTTGTAGGGCTGGTTTTGTGTCTGCAAATTCCTTTAGTTTTTGTTTGTCCTGGAAGCTTTTTATCTCTCCTTCTATTTTCAGTGACAGCCTAGCTGATATAGTATTCTTGGCTGCATATTTTTCTCGTTTAGTGCTCTGAATATATCATGACAGTCCTTTCTGGCCTGCCAGGTCTCTTTGGATAGGTCTGTTGCCAGTCTAATGTTTCTACCATTGTAGGTTACAGACATCTTGTCCTGAGCTGCTTTCAGGATTTTCTCTTTTCTCTGAGACTCGTAAGTTTTACTATTAGATGTCGGGGTGTTGATCTATTTTTATTGATTTTGAGGGGCGTTCTCTGTGCTTCCTGGATTTTGATGCCTGTTTCCTTTCCAAATTCAGGAAGTTCCTCTATGATTTGCTCCAATATACCTTCTGCCCCTCTTTCTCTTTCTTCTTCTGGGATCCCAATTATTCTAATATTGTTTCGTCTTATGGTATCACTCATCTCTCAAATTCTGCCCTCGAGATCCAGTAGTTGTTGATCTCTCTTTTTCTCAGCTTCATGATTTTCCATCATTTGGTCTTCTGTATCACTAATTCTCTCTTCTGCCTCATTTATCCTAGCAGTTAGAGCCTCCATTTTTGATTGCACCTCATTAATAGCCTTTTTGATTTCGACTTGGTTAGATTTTAGTTCTGTTATTTCTCCAGAAAGGGGTTCTCTAGTATTTTCCATGCTTTTTTCAAGCTCAGCTAGTATCTTTAAAATCGTTTTTCTGAACTCTAGTTCTGACATCTTACTAATGTCCGTATTGATTAGGTCCCTGGCAGTTGGTACTGCCTCTTGTTCTTTTTTTTGAGGTTATTTTTTTCTGTCTTGTCATTTTTTCCAGAGGAGAATAAATGAATGAGAGTACAAAATGCTAACAGGGTAACAACGACCCCAGAAAAATATACACTAAAGAAATCAGAAGAGACCTGAAATTGGGGGAAAAGAAAGGGAAAGAAAAAAAAAGAAAAAGAAAAAGATTTTAAAAAAAAATGATCAAATGTGATCAGGCTGGTGAATAGATCAGTGCCACACACTAGATTTTGGGCATATTTTAGTCTGTTAGAGGAAAGTGCCTCCCAAAATTTTAAAGTAATAAAAGGTTATATATGTACAAAAATTAGGGTAAATACGATGAAGGGATGGAATATGATTGTAAAGATGAAAATTATAAAAGATTTTGTAAAAGGAATTGATAAGAAATTGGTTGAAAAAAGAAAGAAGAGAAATTAAAAAAAAAGAAAGGGAGAGAATGTGATCAGGCAGGAGACTAGAACAAAGCCATGCACTAGAGATTTGGGGTATATTTTGGTCTGTTAGAGGAAACTGTATCCCAAAGTTTTAAAGAGAGAACATCTTATATATATATATATATACCAAAAATAAGGTTAACTACTATAAAGGCATAGAATATGACTCTTCCAGAAAGTGGTTACTTTTCTGTTCAGAGAGTTGCTGCTATTCTTTTCTTCTATCTCCTGTTGAGTTTGTAGGTCTTCAGAATGGTTTTATCCCTATCTAGCTGAATTCCTGGGACCATACGAAATTTAGGTCTCCTACTCCTCTGCCATTTTGCTCCTCCCTAGCATAATGTTTTCAAGGTTCATCAATGTGTCAATATTTCCCTCCTCTTAAAAGTTGAATAATTGTAGTTTTGATATGTTGTGTTTTCTTTTTAATTTGAAAAGACTTTGATTATTTTTTGTTCAAATATGTTTGTTTATGACATATGTTACTTTTGCTATATATTATATTTATTAAAAATAATATTTATTTTAATAATACTTTTATAAATAATTTAAATAATTAATAGTATATTTATTATCATATGTAATTATGTATAATAGGGTCTGTTACTATGTCTTCAAGTTATTGATCTCTTTTTATATGATGTCTATCTATCTACCGCACTTTATTTTTAATCCCAGATGTTGTATTGTTCATCTCTACATGTTTTATTTTTATATTTTATTCCATCTGCCCTACTTCCAACTTATCTTTTAGACCATACAATTCAATTATAATAGGCTGTTTTAACGTCCTCATCTGCTAGTTCTAACTTTTGTATCAGTTTTAGGTCTGTTTTTATTGGTTATTTTATTTCTTTGATGTATTTTCTTGTTATTTAGCATGACTGGTTATTCTTGACTGGTTGCCAGATAGTCTGGCATTTAACTTTAGAATGCTGGATATTGTTTTATAATTAATATTCTTGAGTTTAATTAATATTCTTCAGTTTATAATTAATATTCTTGAGTGAACTCAAGGTGCTTATAAATAATTTTACCCTTCTAAGATTTGTTAGGCAAGACCAGACCAGTGTTTAGTCTTAGGCTAATTATTCCCCTCCATCTTTGCAAAACTCTTCTGTATAGTCTATCCAATGACCTTTGATTTATAAGGTTTCAAAACTGGGTGGTGGAGATAGATATCACTGCTGTGCCTGAGTGGGTGTTGGGCACTGTTATTTCTCATCCTTTTGGGTGATTCTCTAGCCTCACATTGTTTCCTCCCATGCATCCACTGATCAGTGGTCTGCTAAATACTTGAAGGGTACCCAGACAGTGTAGATCTCCATCATTCTATATGCAGAAGAATTCTCTGTAGTATTTTTCTCTGTGAATTATATCTGTCTTAATCTCCCTGGACTCTTCAGTCATATTTCTTCAACTCAGGAAGTGTGCTAGGCTGTACCTGGTTTCCCCCTTCCTGAGTAATCCCTGAAGTGTTTCAAGGCAGTAAGCTTTGTCAGTCAAAGGGCACATCACATTTGTTTTCTGTCTTTCAGTGATTAGTGCCTCCCAAAATTTTTTTGCTGTTGCCTAATCTTTTGTTGCCTAATATACAGTATCTTGAAAACCATTGTTTCATCTATTTTGTCCAGTTCTTTGGTGTTTTTATGCAAGAGGGTAAATTTAGTCTGTGTTAGTCCAACTTAGCAAGAAGAGGAATTGTTTTTTCTTTTTATTTATCTCTTCATTGGCTGACAAGAATACTCTTTTAGTTTTTGCAAGGGAAAAATATGTGATTTATTTTATGAATCCTTGCCTATATAAGAATGTCTCTAAAAGTTTTTTAACTCATAAAAAAAAATTACTTGACTGGGCATAAAAATGCTTGGATCCCATCCTTTTGCACTAAACATTTCTTAGAGTATATTGTATTGCCTTCTGTCAGAGTGTTTCAAAGAAAATCTTGAGCCTAATCTCCTTCATTTTTTAGATATATTCTCTGTATTTTTATTGTGAAACAGTACTTTACCTGTATGTGCCCCATTTTAATAGGCCAATTTTAAATTTTATCTTATTTTAAATATACTCTGTGCCACATGTGGGGCCCAACCTCATAATCTCAAGATCAAGAGTTGTGTGTTCCACTGACTAAGCCAGCCAGGTGCCCCAATAGGCCAGTTTTAATTTTTTTTAACTCTTTCTTTGATAGAAACCACTTACATCTCTAAATAATTTGATGATATTCTGGATATTTTAGGGTTAGAGATTATCTATTTACTATGGGAGATGTTAATGTACTTCTTTTTATCCTTCACTATAACCAAAACAAATACAATTCCCATCTTCCTACCTTCCCCATATTGTAATATTCAAATTCTAGTTATTTCAGTATTATTTATTATGACTTTATAAACTCCATTTAGAGCTGAGATATGTAAAGTACTATAATTAATTTTCTTTTCTTGCAGGACTTTTTGATGTTCCTGGAGTACAGATTGTCTTTTTTTGCTTATATGCTTGTTTGTTTAGTTTTTTCAATGTATTTGTCATGGATTTGTCCCTAATCTCTCCTCAAGTTGCGTAAATATTTGCTTAATGCATTAAAAAATATCAGGAATTCTGTCAGTTTTAGCTACATGGAAATTTTCCTGTAAATTTTGATGTGCTCCAATCTGGTTGATCTACTTTAAGATGCACTGCACCAGTGTGATCCTCAAGGTCTCTTTTGACAAACACTATTTCCATCATTGTATTTCTTTCTCTCTTTGTTTTTTTATTTATTCCTTAATTTTTGTGGAGAACATTCCCCAGTGGTAACCATGCTTTGGAGGTAATATATTTAAGATCTTGTATTTCTCATACTGTCACTACTCACTGAAAATTTGTTTAGGTCAAGAATTCTAGGTTGGAAATTAATTTCTCTACAAAGCTAGAAGGCAGAGCTACTGTTGAAAGTCTGATAGCATCATTCTCTTAATCTTTTGCAGGAAGCCTATTTTTATTTTCTGTTTCTCTTAATACTTTTTGGATTAGCTCTTTACTCTTAAGTTCTGAAATATCATGGAGATATCCTTATCATGAGTCTATTTTCGTCCATGGTTTGAGGTTTTCATTCAGTGAATCTTTTCTGTCTACAAATTTATGTTCTTCTATTTTGAGGAGTTTAAAAGATAGCTTCCTTGATTATTTTTTTCTCCTCCTTTTAAAATTATTTTATCTTTTAGAAATTCATTGCTTTTTATCTTAGATTTCCTGGATTGAGCTGCTATTTTTTTTTTGTATTGTCTCTCTTATTTCTCCTCTTTATGGTTTTTTTCTTTCCTTTTTACAAGATTCCTTCAACCTCTTAATCCAGTCCTTCTAAGTTTTTCATTTCTGCTATCATTTTTTTATTTCCAGTGTATATTTTCTGTTTTTAATGCTTTTGTAATGCTCCACTCAGATGCCCCTCTCAGGGTATTTTTAGATCAGGGAATTTGGTTTTTCTTTATTTTATTGTACACTGTTACAGTACACTGATCTTCTTGGGCCAGCTGTGTGTGTGCTGTTCCCTGTATTCTCCCCCTCTATTTTCTTCTCTCTTACCATTTATGTTTATTTCTGTTCTTTCTTTTGGTATCTAAGAGTTTCTCAAATCATCATTGACACCTGTGATTTACCTTCCTAAATGTATGTTATGGCTTTTAAGGCTTCCATTGCTGCAAATTCTAATTTTATTATTGAAAAATTTTTTCTTAGCTCACTTACCATAGTGTGTTATTTCTTTCATTTCTTGTTCTATTCTTGACTGTCTTCTCTTGTTTCTGCAACTTTTTTATTATATTCCATTAAGAAGAGATCAGAAAAAGACAGTCTGTCTTCTCTATGCAGACTATAGTTGTGTTTTGTTTGGCTACATAACTTCTTCTTGTTGTCATTCATTTGTTTTGTTGATAATCAACATGGTAGGAAAGAGAAGAAGGCATGAAGGGAGGGAGGAAGGGAGGAAAGAAAGAAGTATTTTAAAAAATCTCCAGATTGCCAGGGGCTCCTGGATGGCTCAGTTGGTTAAGTGTCCAACTCTTGATTTCTCCTCAGGACATGATCTCAGGGTGCTAGGATGGAGCCCTGCATCAGTCATGATGCTTTGGCAGGGAGTCTGCTTGAGGATTCTCTCTCCCTCTGTCCCTTCTCCCATTCGCATTCTCTCTCTCTCTCTCTCTCAAATAAATAAATCTTAAAAAAATCCCCAGATTTCCAGAATCAGAAATCTAGTAACAATAAGCCCATACTTATGCTTTAAATTTAGATGGTGCTGATTAGTGTCTGTTTCTTTAGACATAGTCTATATTTGCCATGTTCCTAGTCCTTCCTACCCTCTATTGCCCTTTGAAATTTTGATGAGAGTATACTGGTCCCTGCAGATATTGAAATAGCTGGCTTTATGTATTTAAACATGCACATCTTTTTGTTTTGGTTGCTGCAGTTGAAGAAGTAGTGTCCTAATTCTTCCTCAGATTCTTCCAGTCTTTTCTTTCTTCTGTTCTATAGATTATTTTCTATACATTTCTAGTTGTTATTTTTTTTTCTCCTTACTCATCCTTGAATGAGAAGAGAGCTTTCTAATTCAGTATCTGTCTACAGGCAGGGTATGTGGCCATATCCTTGGGTCTGTTCACTAACACTTGAGAGATGCCAGAATTCCCTCCTCTACTCTAGAGTTGTAGGGCATAGTGATGGGCCCTCTTTCTTGCCCAGTTTCTAGTACCCAGGAGGCTGTACTTGACAACTTTTCTCCTATTCTGTGAAATCTCATACACTGATTTGTTCATTAATGTTCTGGACTGGAGTCCATGAACAAGCATAAGCTCCAAAATGTACTTCTAGGAATCGTCTTATTCCTTGCTTCTACTTAAAGTACTTCACATCTAGGGATAATGTATATAAGAATTAATGTGTCCACATCCACAATATTTACAGAAATGTGTCTGAAACTAAGTAAGCCCCCCCCTTTTTTAATAAAACATGTTTTTATGTTGTCAGTATGGTTTCTTATTTCATTTTTGGTCATGATATAACTGCATTTACCCATGATTAGAATTGTATGTAAAGATAATATGCCTATCAAAAATACAATTCTATGTCCTGTAGTAATTAATTACACTTATCATTTTCTATAATTATTTGATTATCTTCAATTTTATAAAATGTATAAATGCATAGTATTTAAAGCACGGTTTCTTATTCTCACATTTAGGACTGAAAGGTAGTATTTAAAAATTAGAGTATCATGACCAGAATATTTCCTAACTTAGTATCTGTGCATGAGGAGGGATCGTACGTACTCCCAGGCAAACTTGGGAGGTATGTGAGCTTTGTGTTAGTACCTCCTGATGCTGGGTTTATGATGTAGGCAAGAAAAACCTTGCAGAGATTAATGAGGGATGATCCCTGGCAGCTATTTTGAAAGAAATGATTTTGCTTATTTACATTCAACAAAGCCAAATCAATCTGCGAATGGAAGTAGGGAGTCAGCCTTTCTTTGTGTTTAAATGTCTGTATTCCAGTGTCATTTGCTGAAATGACCATTCACATGGAACTGGGCAAAAAAAAAAAAAAAGTCACATAATCACAGAGATAAGAACTATATTTGTCAAATTTCCTTTGTTTCTTTTAGCTGAATATTAAAATGAACACTTTTATATTTAAAGGGAAAAATAATTGTGATGAACAGTTGCTAAGCAAAGAGAAACTTTGTTTAAGTTCTCTCCGAAACCTTAAGGACACAAAACCAACAGGTTTATTCAGTTCCTAAAAATGTCAGTTTATGGAAGTATCTATATTTTCTGAGTTTACCTGTATTGTTCTCTCCATTAAAAATGCAGATGCTTGAACTTATCATTTCAAATCTTGAGTAAGGAGGGGCACTTGGGTGGCACAGTCCATTGGGTGTCCAACTCTCAGTTTCAGCTTAGGTTGTGATCTCAGGGTTGTGAGATCAACCCCGTGCTGGGCTCTGCACTGAGCGTGGAGTCTGCTTTAGATTCTCTCTCCCTCTGCTTCCATCTCACTGTGCTCTCTCTTTCTCTGTGTCTCTCTCTCAAATAAATAAATAAATCTTTTAAAAAATATATAATAGGGGCGCCTGGGTGGCTCAGTCTGTTGGGCGTCTGCCTTTATCTCAGGTCATGATCCTGGGAACCTGGGATAGAACCCTGCATCAGGCTCCCTGCTGAGCAGAAGGTCTGCTTCTCTCTTTCTCTCTCCCTCTGCCTCTCCCCGTGCTTGTGCTCACGTGCATTTTCTCTCTCTTCTGTCTCTCAAATAAATAAATGGAATCTTAAAAACCATATATATACATATATATTTTATATATATAATAAAATATTGGGTAAGGAGAGAAAGTCCTATTTGGGAAGAGGGGGAAAAAAACACGTTTACCAATAAGAAATAAGATTTTTTTTTTTTTTGGTCTCATTTGCAGCTGGGTATATAGTCCTGGCAGTAAATTCCGACCAGTTATTTGAAATTTCCAAGACATGTCTTCAGAAACAAAAAGTGTACCCTTTTCATTCCTTTCTCCTTTGTGCTTACTGAAGTGCATAATGGTTGTAGTTCAAAATGCCACCTGGACCAGGAGGTAGAAGGCATGTATTGATGGTCATGGAGTACACAGTGGGAATGACTGGTTAACTCTTGAATGCCGATGTTTGGATTTCACTTATATGTGAGAGAAATAAGTTTCTATCTCTTTTTTTTCAGGTTTTTTTTTATTGGTCAATTGCATTCAAACCTATATTTCTGCCTGATGCAGTGTTATTCACCCTTCATCCTGTTTTTCAAATCTTAACTTATTTTCTATTACTAAAGTCCAGCCAGATTAGATGTTCAGCATTCCTTTAGTAAGCATTATGCCTTTTCAGGTTTGACCTTTTGTTCAATCTACTCTTTCTGCATGATACAAGATATTCTCTGATCTATCTGTTTGGAATTCTCTTCTCCTCAAGCACATTTCAGCTTTCTTACATCACAGTGGAGTGATCTTTCTCTAAATTCCTATAATATCATTCTATGGAATTTTCCAAAAACATATTAGATAATAAGCTTCTTGAGGGATGGAATCAGTTTATTGCAACAAATATACATGAGCACCTATTATATGTCAGGCATTAGGATAGAGATGATTGAAGTAAGAGGATGATACAAACTGTGTCTCTTCCCACAAAGATTTCATAATTTAGTGAAAGGAAGGTATTTTTACAAGTAATATGAAAACATAAACACAACATAATGAAAAACACATTGTAGAATTACAAATGAAAAAGTGATTAATTCTTCTGAGGATGGAATGGAAAGGAAGGCCCAAATGATTTCTCCGAGCAGATGGTATTTGGGCTGAACTCAAAGGATCAATATGCATTTATTTAGGAGGCAATGTAGAGGAAACTGATAAAGGTGAAAAGCTCTCTGTACCTTGAGAGAGCTCTGGATATCCAGCTGGCGGCAGGTGTTGATTTTGTGATGAGGAGTGTTGGAAGAAATAAATGCTGCTCTTCATTTGAAAAGAAAGAACTGAAAATGAATGTAAGCATGGGGCAAAGGAACAGTGCTTAACATTTATGTACTTTTGTGGGTTTTTTTTTCATGAAAAAGGAAATATCTGAAGAAGAGATGAGAAATAGATTAAATGGCGGTAATTGATATGGGCAGACTGAAGGACATGGATCTAACACATTGACCAAAGTGGCAACACATGAAACTGAGAGAGTTGGAAATGGGTCACTGTAAAGGATTATGAATGAATTGTAAAGAAGAAACTGCTTTGGTTAGCCTCTGGGTTTTTTGTTTTGTTTTGGTAAATTTGGAGATATACTAAGTTTCTAAGAAGAAGTTGCCATAAGAGTGTGGACTTGGAAATTAAGATAAAGATTTAGAACAGCCGTTGTGGAGAATTGGAAAGAGAAGAAAAGGAACAGAGAGGGACGGAGGGGGCTAGTGTGAGTATGTAGTTAAAGTGAAAGGCAAAAGTATACATGCCTAGATTAGGAAGGAGACAAAGAGCTGACTAATTGGACTGAGGAAATAAGTAGTGGTGAAGAAACTAGATATTTCCTTAGAATGGACGTGGTGGGATTATTATACTTCTTTGCTTTCCTTCTTAGTACATAACACAATCCCTTCTATTAAGTGAGTTGTCATAAATGCTTATTGCATTAATATACTGTCATTCATGCTAAATTATCTTGTTTTTCTTATATTTTCATTTAAACTTTGTGAGTTCTTAGGAAAAAAAAAACAGGAAAGAAGTTCTTCTCTAGAAGAGCTATGGGATATGGTGGCACAGGACCAATTTATCTCCATTTGGGGGTGTTCAGTAAGACCTCATGCGCTGAATTTAGTCAAAGTAACCTTCACTGTAGCTTTCTAATAGGGTTGATAGAATTGACTATATCTCTCATTTAGCCTTTTTTTTATATAAATGAGGAAAAAATATATTTTTCACTTATTTTGTGAACAAAGATGAACTATACAGAGGAAAATACAGATATAGCAAAGCATAGTTTAAGTTGAGCATTAGGTAAACAGCCCAGAGGCTCAGAGATTTGTCACAATATGTGAGGCTTCTCTGAGATCACAGTATTGCTTCTTATTAGAAAAGATCTAGCATTTATAGAAAGTGCCATTTAAAGGACTGTTGCTCAGAGGGGAAAAAAGCAATATTCCAGTAGGCTGCCTTTTGAAGCAATAAACACCTTTTATGTCATTTAATAATGGCTTGGATAGGTTTGAAGAACTATGTGTCAAGTATTCTGAAAACAAAGAATGTAAGTTTGGTGAACTCTTTCAGTAATTTGCATCTTAAATCAACCAGCCACGGTGTCTTAAAGCAGCTTATTTGGTTCATTTAAACTTGTGGGTACAGTAGGGATAAAATTATCAGGCCTATTGTTGTTTCATTTATAGTTGATATGGAAGATTAATATACACAACTGTTTTCTTTTTTCTATGGCATGTAGCAAACCAGTATATGGTTTTATGAAAAAAAAAAAGCTTATGTTTTCCATGTTTATAATAGACAAAACAAGCCATTTCTAAATAAAACAGATCATAACCCCCACTGAGCTCTAGGCCAAAGACTGGTTAATTTTGTTTGGGTCACAAATGGTTGAACAGTTTAGTGTTTAGAATATATGGTTTAATTATCAATCTATGAACCATGGTCCAATAGAAATCTCTTTTCAACTTTTTGGGGTGTTTTTGTTTATTTTTCATATTTTATTATTTTGAGGAATTATTTCTGCTAAACCGCTCCCAGATTGGAAGTTGAAAATTATATTTACTTAACCCATCTTCCACTGATTTTAGATTGTTGCATAATAAATGGGCTATCTCCTCCCTCCCTATATCAGCCTACTTTCATTTTCTTCATATTTCTTTACACATTTTTGAAATAATCTTATTCATGATATAGGTTAACTGTCTGAGAAATCCTAAGTATATCAATCAAGCTTCATGCAATGGTAATGTCATACATCAATCACTTCTAGGCTATATTCAGTATTATTAAGATATTTTGCGTTCAAATAATCAAACTAATTTTATTTGAAAATATTCAGGCTGGTCTTTAAATTCAGGCTGGAGGTAAAAGTCTAGCTGCCTGAGATTGTTATTAGTTTCTGGGTTAACTACTGTCACCAGGAATGCTGAGATATTGCTTAGCCCATAATCTCATTGGATTGAGTTGAGCTCAAAAAAAAAAAAAAAAAAGGAGACAAAAACAACTTATAGTAGAAAATAAGTGGATGGAATTTTATTTTAAGAAGATTATAGATATATTTGGATATTTGGAATGGCCTTTTTTTTAAAAGATTGTATTTATTTATTTATTTATTTTTAAATTTTTTTAAATGTTTTATTTATTTATTCATGAGAGTCAGAGAGAGATAGAGAGAGAGGCAGTGGCAGAGGGAGAAGCAGTCTACCTGCCTAGCAGAGAGCCCGATGCGGGACTCGATCCCAGGACCCTGGGATCGTGACCTGAGCCGAAGGCAGACGCTTAACCATCTTAGCCACCCAGGCGCCCAAAGATTTTATTTATTTATTTGACAGAGCAATAGAGAGCACAAGCAGGGGGAGCGGCAAGCAGAGGGACAGGGGGAAGCAGGCTCCCCGCTGAGCAAGGACCGCCCCCCCCCATGTGGGACTCGATTGCAGGACCCGGGATCATGATCTGAGCAAACAGACACTTAACTGACTGAGCCACCCAGGTACCCCTGGAATGGCCTTTTAATGAAATAAGGTAATGATTAATACTTCATCTCATCTCCTTTGTTATAACATTAATCAGAGATAATTCATTTAGTATTTGTGTGAGCAGATTAAATAATCTTATATATAGGTCTTGACTTTGATTCTTTTTTCCTTTTGTTTGTTTGTTTGTTTTGTTTTCTTCTGTCAAACTAACATCCAACAACTAAACGAGTAAGACTCTAGTCTAATGGCAACTAAGTTAAGAATAAATGAGTTACAATGAGTTATAATAGATGAGTTATAATAAGTGAAATCTCTATATTGATATATCACTATTAAGAATATGTGAATCTGGGCGCCTGGGTGGCTCAGTTGGTTAAGCGACTGCCTTTGGCTCAGGTCATGATCCCAGGGTCCTGGGATCAAGTCCCACATCAGGCTCCCTGCTCTGCGGGGAGCCTGCTTCTCCCTCTCCCACTCCCTCTGCTTGTGTTCCCTCTCTTGCTGTGTCTCTCCCTGTCAAATAAATAAATAAAATCTTAAAAAAAAAAAGAATATGTGAATCTGATACTGTGAAGATAATAAAGGCAAGGTAGAGTGTATGTGTTTATGTTTTTTCAAACACAACTGATTAAAACATTTTGAAGTATACTTCTGCATCTGTATGTGTTTTCATAGGGCTCAGAAAGATTTTGAGAGGTTATTTGATATATTGTTATGGAGAACATGACCACATCTGAACTATCACACAGTGTCTTGGATAAGAGTTCAGTGGGCTCTAGATTGAAATATCCTAGATTTGAATCTCAGTTCTGTTACTCAGTTGTGGGCCTGAATAATTATTTAATGTTTCTAGATCCATCTTGTAGAGAAATTGTGAAGATTATGTAAAATAATCCATTTAAATTGGCTTCTAAAGTCCACTCAGTAAATAATAGCTATTATTTTTGTTGGGGTAACATCTCTTGTGTAAATGCCTTAGTAAGATTTCCTAACACCACTCTTTATTTCCTCAAACTAAAAATCTTTGTGTTGTCTAGCCTAAATTATTTCCACACAGTTTAGGCCAGTATCCTTCATATGTCAAAATTAAAACAAAAAATTATATATGCTTATTTTCTCATCTTTCTCAATGAAAACTATCACTACTCCTTACATTGTAGTTTTTACTATTCTACTTCTACTTTACTGTTCTATTTCTGAATCTCTCATGAAACTTGACTTAGTGTGATTTTAATTTGTTTGCAAAGGGAACTTACTTAATTGAAATATTCTGACCCTAAACAGCAGTAGAACAGAAAGAAAAGAAGGGCTCCATACCCGTACTTAACAGGGTAGGTGATTTAGACTAACCCTCCTATCAAAACAAGTGAAAACGTTGTGTAAAATAATTTAAGACACTTTTTGAAAGCATAGAGGTACTGAGAAAATGTCAGAAATTACAAGACCATAATCTAAAAGAGAGCTATAACTAAGATAGGTAAGTGGACCAGTGGAGATTTGGTGAATCTAATGAAACTGAGATTAGCATTTGATTGCCTTTCAGGACAAAAATGAGAAGGGTCAAAGCTTAGGGCCAGAAAGAGTCTATTAGGCAACACTTTACCTATGAAACAGGAGCTCTAAAAGGCTATACTCTCAGGACACGGATGAAACAATAAACCTGCCTCCTCCTTACAGAGAAGTAAAATAATATGCCATAGAATTGTAACCACAGGCTTACAAATATGCAGTCAAAATTAGTATTATCTGAACATACTCAAAACTCTTAAACCAGACTCCTGGTACTCCCAGGTCTGTGGCAGAAACAACCCAAATCATCTCTAAAGGAATACAGTTCATCCTTGTTCTTAAGTAATTTGCAAGAATAAATTCTTGGGGAAAATGATAAAATCATAGGAGAAAAGCAAACATACATGGCAACAAGGTACAATGAGTTAGAAATCAGTGAAAAAAAAAACAAAAACAAAACAACAGAATAAGGCTCATAAATCTTCAAGTTCTGAAATAATCAGACAGATTATAAGCTAACAATAGTATATTTAAAGATATAAAAACATCAGGTTTGAAAATATTTATAGAAAAATAAAACTGTAGGGGTGCCTGGGTGGCTCAGTTGTTAAGTGTCTGCCTTCAGCTCAGGTCATGATCCCAGGGTCCTAGGATAGAACCCTGCATTGGGCTTCCTGCTCCATGGGAAGCCTGTTTCTCCCTGTCCCACTTCCCCTGCTTCTGTTCCCTCTCTCGCTGTCTCTCTCTCTGTCAAATAAATAAAATCTTAAAAAAAAAGAAAACTGTAAAATATGACCTAAAAATATAACAGTGAAAATTTAAAACTCAGTGTATACATTTAAGGGCACATGGACACAGACAAAGAGAGAATTAGTGAATTGGAAGACAGATAAGAAGAAATTAAAAAGTGCATAAAAGCAAAGGTCAGAAAGAGATAGGAGAAAACATAAGAAACATAGAATGAAAGGTTTAATCAGATATACAGAAAGAGAGGGCAGGGAAAATGTGGCAATTTTAAGTAATATTTGATTACATATTGCCTGAAATTGTCTCAGAACTGATGTAAGTCACTGAAGAATAGATCTAGTCCATAGGATCTCAAGCAAGGGAAATAAAAAGAAATTCACACCTAGATACATTGTTGTGAAACTACAGGTACAAAACAACAAGGCAGGGGGCATTACAAATTAGCTTTAAAGGAGCGGCAGCTAATATCTCAACAATCATGAAAGCTAGAAGGCAGTAAAGTAATTTCTTCAATGTTCTGACAGAAAATAATTATAAATGTAGCTTTCTATATTCAGCCAAAGTATCTTAAAATAAAGAAGGGAAAATAATCAGCTCCTCCTACTCCAAAAAAAACAAACAAAAACAAAACAAAACAAAAAACACAGCTGTTTTCTTGTGTAATTAATTTTATCTATACTTTTGATAGGTGCATATTTTTTAGTATAAAAGGATTTAAAGTCTACCTAATGTAGGTTCTGATATCACTCAAAGATGTGTATGTCTCTCTTTCATCATAGAAATTAATGGGATATAATTATAGTCATTATAAGTTGAATTCCTTAATATTCTTTTAAAGGAAACTAAGATTCTAGAGCAGAATCCAAAGATTTGTTACTTTTCCTGACACCTCTGTATCCCCATGGAATGTTTCTCTGGTTCTTCTGGTTGGTTTGATAAGCTCTTTTAGGAATTATGACAATGGAATAAAGGTCATATGCTCATCCCTAGGATAGGCCAGTAAACTAAATGCTTTTTCATGATCATAGACCATCACTCAGTAACCCATAACATGTTTGAGAGCAAGGATCAGAGTATAAATAAATCAGAATGAACATGTATTCACCATAAAAAAAATCTCCTTTAAAGGGCTTATCCTGCTGACAGTAAAGAATCATTCATAAATCATTAGATCAAGGGACTATGTAGAAAAACCAGCACCACAATATACTTTAGAAGACTGAACCCTTCTGATGTTAAACCCATATAACTTGGGATACATTTATTCTGTTTTCCCTTCAGCAATCCAAAATGGACTATCATAAATAGAAAATATTCTGTAAGACCTTCAGATTCCCTCAGATAGGTACTTTCAGTGCTTTACAAAGTATTAAATTCATCTTACAGAGTTTGAAAGTACGTCAAATACAGTAATGAGGAAAGGGGGAAAATCTATGAGTTTCAGAGATTTCCTCCAAGACTTGTAAAATATGCATTAGAAGTGAGCAATTTAAGCACCGTGAATTTTATTACCAGCCCAAAGTTATATCCTGAGCCTTATATTTTAGCTGATTTACGTTCATGCTGTCTTCAGGGGACAATAATGAGTTCAGTCTTGCTTGTATCTGAGTCCAGGTTGTATGGTGCTTGCAGGAAAAGTTGCTTGGTTAAAGTAAGATAAGCAGAACACTACATTATTATTTTATAATTTGCTCTCCACTTTTAAAGAAAAATAGTTAGCCAAATGTAATATTTTTACGTTTTTCCCAAGCTGGTATTGTCCTGTTAATTTTTTTTAATCTTCAATTCTCGTTTATGTTTCTTCTAGATTTTCATTACATTTATTTATTTCCATTTTTTAATCTTTCCACATAATGCCTAATGGTAAATTTCATTTCATTTTTATGTTTTATTATTATCAATTCATTTTTATTTTTTCTATATCTCTATCCATCATCTATCAATCATCCATCCACAAAGAAACTAATTTAAACTCTTCACTATATAATGTCAATGAGCTTGTTTGATATGCTCTTTTCTTTAAATAATGGTATTAACAACAAGTGCAGTCTTAAGGTAGATGGATGATACATATTTTACATATTTTCCACTTATTTCTGGGAAGAACGTCAAGCAAAACAAAGAGGTCAATATTACAAAGTAAAACAGACCCAAATTTCCAAGTTCTTTTTATCTCAATGCTCAGTAGCACATATTCCAATCACATACAAAACAAAAACAACAAACAAAAGCTCCACAAACCTGGGTTTGTATCCTTATAAAAATAGAGACCACAAATACTGTCGGTGTTAAATAGTGCCTTCAGTTTGCAATTGTTCAACTGTCTCTTTTTTTTTGATTCAACAATCTTAGATTATTAGCTTAACTTTGTGATTATTAGCTTAATGTTCTGATTCACACTGTGATGTGTCTCCAACTAATTTTAGAATCCCAACTACAATTTCTTTCAATATATTGTTTTGGGTTTCCATAACTACTTATGTAATATTATTCTAAATATCTGATGGATAAGCCAAGGGATGGGTCTGAGAGAAACCACACAAATATTGATGGCATTGCAGAAGCTATAATTAAGTAAATAAGTTATTGTTAATACAGACTTTTCATTTTTGCTAGTATGTTTATAAGTTTTGGTTCAACTATTTTGAATTTCATCTGTGATGATTGGAAACAACACATAGCATCAACAGTCTTTAAAATTCAATCTACCTAAAACCTGTATCTTTTTTTTTATTATGTTATATTAATCACCATACATTACACCATTAGTTTTTGATGTAGTGTTCCATGATTCATTATTTGCTTATAACACTCAGTGCTCCATGCAGAACGTGCCCTCTTTAATACCCATCATCAGGCTAACCCATCCCCCAACCCCCTCCCCTCTAGAACCCTCTGTTTCTCAGAGTCCATAGTCTCTCATGGTTTGTCTCCCCCTCCGATTTCCCCCCCTTCATTCTTCCCCTCCTGCTATTTTCTTCTTCTTCTTCTTTTTTTTTTAACACATAATGTATTATTTGTTTCAGAGGTACAGGTCTGTGATTCAACAGTCTTACACAGTTCACAGCGCTCACTGTAGCACATACCCTCCCAAATGTCTATCACCTAGCCACACCATCCCTCCCACCCCCCACCACTCCAGCAACCCTCAGTTTGTTTCCTGAGATTAAGAATTACTTATATCAGTGAGATCATATGATACATGTCTTTCTCTGATTGACTTATTTTGCTCAGCATAATACCCTCTAGTTCCATCCACGTCATTGCAAATGGCAAGATTTCATTCCTTTTGATGGGTGCATAATATTGCATTGTACATATATATCCCACATCTTCTTTATCCATTCATCTGTCGATGGACATCTTGGCTCTTTCCACAGTTTGGCTATTGTGGACATTGCTGCTATAAACATCGGGGTGCACGTACCCCTTTGGATCCCTACCTTTGTATCTTTGGGGTAAATACCCAGTAGTGCAATTGCTGGATTGCATGGTAGCTCTATTTTCAGTTTTTTGAGGAACCTCAATACTGTTTTCCAGAGTGGCTGCACCAGCTTGCATTCCCACCAACAGTGTAAGAGGGTTCCCCTTTCTCCACATCCCCGCCAACATGTGTCATTTCCTGACTTGTTAATTTTAGCCATTCTGACTGGTGTGAGGTGGTATCTCCCTGAGGTTTTGATTTGGATTTCCCTGATGTGGAGCGATGTTGAGCACTTTTTCATGTATCTGTTGGCCATTTGGATGTCTTCTTTGGAAAAATGTTTGTCCATGTCTTCTGCCCATTTTTTAATTGGATCATTTGTTCTTTGGGTGTTGAGTTTAAAAGTTCTTTATAGATTTTGGATACTAGCCCTTTATCTGGTATGTCATTTGCAAATATCTTCTCCCATTCTGTCGGTTGTCTTTTGGTTTTGTTGACTGTTTCTTTTGCTGTGCAAAAGCTTTTTATCTTGATGAAGTTCCAGTAGTTCATTTTTGCCCTTGCTTCCCTTGCCTTTGGCAATGTTTCTAGGAAGAAGTTGCTGTGGCTGAGGTTGAAGACCCCGAATAGCCAGAGGAATGTTGAAAAAGAAAAGCAAAGCTGGTGGCATCACATTTCCCGACTTCAAGCTCTATTACAAAGCTGTCATCATCAAGATAGTATGGTACTGGCACAAAAACAGTCACATAGATCAATGGAACACAATAGAGAGCCCAGAAATAGAACCTCAACTCTATGGTCAACTCATCTTCGACAAAGCAGGAAAGAATGTCCCATGGAAAAAAGACAGTCTCTTCAACAAATGGTGTTGGGAAAATTGGACAGCCACATGCAGAAGAATGAAACTGGACCATTTCCTTACACCACACACAAAAAGAGACTCAAAGTGGATGAAAGACCTAAATGTGAGACAGGAGTCCATCAAAATCCTAAAAGAGAACATAGGCAGCAACCTCTTTGACCTCAGCCACAACAACTTCTTCCTAAAACATGTATCTTTTGAGATACATCCTTCAATCTGACTTTCCAACTGATTTGTTAATGTTCTCAAAACCAACATTTATGATTCTCCAAAGATCATCAATAATAGTGTCATTATAGTCCTGCAAAATTAGTAGAAATTATGTGTACAATGATTTAATGAAATCTCCCCTATAGCTGATGATCAACATTAAAATGTTAATGTTAGTTGAATGCTTACCAAATACCAAATATTCTAGAAAGCTCTTTATATGCATTATCTCATTTAATATGAATCATCCCAATAGTACCATTAATATCTCCTTTGTACTAATAAGGAAAATACTATTTAAATGTTGTTTTGGCCATTTAGTGCTAGAGACTGAATTTGACTTTGTCTGATTTCAGAATTTATGTTTTTTTACTGTATACTATTTTGTCTTTCAAGAGGGTGCTTAATATCCTGGAATATATTTGAGTATTTGATCTGAATAGGACAATGTGGGATTTTAAGGTCATTTAATAGCAAGTTGAACTGTTATTTCTCAAGGTGTGTTCTTTTCTGAAATTATAAAATGCTCACCCCATCTTGAGTCATGACATCTTTGGTTGGTTTCTCAACAGTTGTCAGCATCTTTGCCACATGGTTGGAGGCCAGATATAAGTTTGTCACCATATAATATATTCTCCCTATCTGGTTGGGAGCATAGAGCAGGTGCTTGGAAATCTTGCTGTCATCCATTCTCCACACATGACTGGTCCATGTTCAACTGAATTATGGTGAATATCACTTGAGAACTGCCATAGTGGCTGCACTCCAAGACCTGGCTATAATCTTGCCTACAATTTGATATTCAGCAAAACACCTAGGTGAAATTGTTAAATCCACTCACATATGCTTATATCATCTTTAAGTTTTACCATCTTATGGTAGCTATATCAGTGTAGTTGTGAAGGAGTTAAGCTTGACCTTGAGATTGGAACACAGTTGAAATAACCTATTTGATGGTTTGCTTATTAAACACTGTACTTTTTACATACAATTTCTGATATTTTTAATCTTCTGTGTTATAATTGGGAAACTCAGATTGAAATTGACAACAAAATTTATGTAAACAGACTTTTGGAGACCATTTTCATTAATTCAGAGCATTTATAATAAACCTTTAAAGGGTAAAAGTTTGCCTTCATTTAGCATATGTTTTTTTTTTTTTTAAATTAAGATGTAAAAGTATTACAAATTAGAGAAGTCCTAGTCACTCAGTAAAATAATCCCCTTTAAGATTTCTTTAGAATTACATGTGAACACCTAATAAATGACTTGATTGAAATATATATATTACAACTTTCCTGTATCATATAACTAGTATACATAGCAGATATATGTGGGCTCTGGAAACTTCACGCTCAAGTATATATTTTTAGATGTATAGCAAAACTCCAGATGTTGGACTTCGAATATATTTTAGATGCAAATGTGCTTTGAAGCGAAATACATTATTTGAAGAAAGCATACATAAGTTATGTAAGAGGGAAGCTTTTTTTGTTTCCAAAGCTCAGGTTTGAATTTTCTTCTGTTCATTTATTTCCCAGCAGGTGTCTCTATATAGCAGCTTTATTCAGAAAGAACAACATGACAATAACTAATTGTATAATAATAATAATAATAATAATGAAGCAACTAGAGAAATGAACTGGTTATGGAGTTTATCTATGTTAACAGTATGGAGTAAAGTACTTTAAAGATATGTGCTATCCATAAGTAGTTAGATAGAATATTTTGGTTTGTTCCTTGATTTTATCTGTTTAAGCAACTTTTTCAAAAGAAACCTAGAAAAAACCTTTGAAGCCGTTTATACTATTTACAACCTACATGCAAACACAAACCTTTTCTAACAGGGTATTAATTTACATTTGGGATCTTGATCTGATAACTTCCTCATCGTTGTGAATGAAACATACAAGAAATCAGGCTAAAATCTCTGCCATGATCCTAAACAGTGATTTAAAATTAGTAGTGGGCAGTAGCGGGATTAAAAAGTGGAAAGAAAGTCCATTGTCTCTCATGGTTCATCTCCCCCTCTGACTTACCCTCTTCATTTTTCACTTCCTACTATCTTCTTCTTCTTTTTTTTTTTTAACATATTATGTATTTTTTGTTTCAGAGGTATAGGTCTGTGATTCATCAGTCTTTTTTTTTTTAAAGACTTTTTATTTATTTATTTGAGACAGAGAGAATGAGAGACAGAGAGCATGAGAGGGGGGAGGGTCAGAGGGAGAAGCAGACTCCCCGCTGAGCAGGGAGCCCGATGCGGGACTCGATCCAGGGACTCCAGGATCATGACCTGAGCCGAAGGCAGTCGCTTAACCAACTGAGCCACCCAGGCGCCCTGTGATTCATCAGTCTTAAACAATTAACAGTGCTCACCATAGTACATACCCTCCCCAATGTCCATCATCCAGCTACCCCATCCCTCCCACCCCCCACCACTCCAGCAACCCTCAGTTTATTTCCTGAGATTAAGAATTCCTCGTATCAGGGGTGCCTGGGTGGCTCAGTAATTAAGCATCTGCCTTCTGCTCAGGTCATGATCCCAGGGTCCTGGGATCGAGCCCCGCATCGGGCTCTCTGCTCAGCAGGAAGCCTGCTTCTCCCTCTCCCACCCCCCCTGCTTGTGTTCCCTCTCTCGCTGTGTCTCTCTGTCAAAAAACTAAATTAAAAAAAATCTTAAAAAAAAAAAGTCTTCTTTAAAAAAAAAAAAAGAATTCCTCATATCAGTGAGATCATATGATACATGTCTTTCTCTGATTGACTTATTTCGCTCAGCATAATACCCTCTAGTTCCATCCACATCATTGCAAATGGCAAGATTTCATTCCTTTTGATGGGTGCATAATATTGCATTGTATATATATATCCCACATCTTCTTTATCCATTCATCTGTCGATGGACATCTTGGCTCTTTCCACAGTTTGGCTATTGTGGACATTGCTGCTATAAACGTTGGGGTGCATGTACCCCTTCGGATCACTACATTTGTATCTTTGGGGTAAATATTCCAATAGTGCAAATGCTGGATCGTATGGTAGCTCTATTTTCAACTTTTTGAGGAACCTCCATACTGTTTTCCAGAGTGGCTGCACCAGCTTGCATTCCCACCAACAGTGTAGGAGGGTTCCCCTTTCTCCACATCCCCGCCAACATGTGTCATTTCCTGACTTGTTAATTTTAGCCATTCTGACTGGTGTGAGGTGGTATCTCCCTGAGGTTTTGATTTGGATTTCCCTGATGCGGAGCGATATTGAGCACTTTTTCATGTGTCTGTTGGCCATTTGGATGTCTTCTTTGGAGAAATATGTGTTCATGTCTTCTGCCCATTTCTCGTTTGGATTATTTGTTCTTAGGGTGTTGAGTTTAATAAGTTCTTTATAGATTTTGGATACTAGCCCTTTATCTGAGATGTCATTTGCAAATATCTTCTCCCATTCTTTCAGTTGTCTTTTGATTTTGTTGACTGTTTCTTTTGCTGTGCAAAAGCTTCTTATCTTGATGAAGTCCCAATAGTTCATTTTTGCCCTTGCTTCCCTTGCCTTTGGCAATGTTTCTAGGAAGAAGTTGCTGCGGCTGAGGTCAAAGAGGTTGTTCCTGTGTGCTCCTCTAGGATTTTGATGGACTCCTGTCTCACATTTAAGTGTTTCATCCATTTTGAGTCTCTTTTTGTGTGTGGTGTAAGGAAATGGTCCAGTTTCATTCTTCTGCATGTGGCTGTCCAATTTTCCCAACACCATTTGTTGAAGAGACTGTCTTTTTTCCATGGGACATTCTTTTCTGCTTTGTCAAAGATGAGTTGACCATAAAGTTGAGGTTCCATTTCTGGGCTCTCTATTGTGTTCCATTGATCTATGTGTCTGTTTTTGTGCCAGTACCATACTGTCTGGATGATGACAGCTTTGTAATAGAGCTTGAAGTCTGGAATTGTGATGCCACCAGCTTTGCTTTTCTTCTTCAACATTCTTCTGGCTATTCAGGATCTTTTCTGGTTCCATACAAATTTTGGGATTATTTGTTCCATTTCTTTGAAAAAAGTGGATGGTATTTTGATAGGGATTGCATTAAATGTGTAGATTTCTCTAGGTAACATTGACATCTTCACAATATTTGTTCTTCCAGTCCATGAGCATGGAACATTTTTCCATTTCTTTGTGTCTTCCTCAATTTCTTTCATGAGTTTGGACTCTGAGAAACAAACTGAGGGTTCTAGAGGGGAGGAGGGTGAGTGGATGGGTATTAAAGAGGGCACATATTGAATGGAGCACTGGGTGTTATGGAAACAATGAATCATGGAACAGTACATCAAAAACTAATGATGTAATGTTTGGTAATTAACATAACATAATAAAATAAAATTAAAAAAAGAAATTGGACATGGTATATAAGTTTAAGTAATAAACAGACATCATAAGCTAAAAAAAATTAAAAGTAGAAACTGTAAAGTAATATTATAAAAAGATGTAATTTATCCAGTTTTTCTTGATCGGTGGATTACAAAAGTCACTTAGTTCTATTTAGAATGAGATGTAAAAGACTGAACATTTTTAATGCTTAATTGTCAATATTAAACATAGTCAAAAAGCTTTTTAACCAAACAAAATTTATGCTTTGATGGATCTCAGTTGAATTTCTACCCTAATTTAGGTGTAATCAGGAATTTTAACTTTAGTAAAAGGAATTAGGTGCTATCCTGTCTTTTTGTTGTAATGGCAGATTTAATGCACCATAATTCTGAAATGAATAATGAAATCAATAAATACTCAAAATTCTAAATAGTGTTAATAAAATAGTTTTTAACCTAAAATTAAGTTTTAGCATGTAGGGTTTCTTTTTCCCAGGAAATAAAAATTTACCTAGTTTAAAAATCTTTGAAAGCTATAAATATATAACATGTAATGTTAAAAACATGAATATAAAAATGTATTAATTTCATAAAAAGGTTAAAAATGGATAAAATCCTGACTGGCTTTATATCAGGGACAATATTTATATATTATACTTTTATGCTATAGTATACTTTTATATTTATTGGAGTTTTCAGTACATGATTAGAAATTTTAATACCTTAGAACCAAGTAATAACTAAAATACATGAGTATTTTGGACAGTTAGATGTTATGGAATAATTTTACTCATTCATGTCCCAATTTCCTTTCAATCTGATGTTACTATTTCTTTTATCCTTGGTGATTTAAAAAATACATATGTTGATTTGTAAGGCCACTAAAGAGATTTTGTAGGCTGCCACTGTACTTTCTGAAAGGGATGAACTTTTCTAAATCATTCTACTTGGATAATCTACTTAGATAATCTCTTTGGAAATTATCAGATAATATCTTCTGGTTTAAGATGATGGACTGAAAATCCATTTGCTGCTCTTTTCTCTCAAAACCTCTTTTGAATGATGAAAACATAATTACAAAAACAAATAAGTAATGATAAATAAGGAAGGGAGTAGTGAGAAGATTGGAAAATTTGAGAATTCCCAGAAAAAAGGACACAGAATACAGTTTTTTTAAAAAGAAATCGGGATAGATAAACTATATCCCAAGAATAAACATGGTTTTGTCCAAGGGAACCAAGGAGAAGCTCCAAGTTCTAAGTCAACAAATAAAAGGACTGAGTCATAAGGCCACATAAATGGAGTCCATGAGAGAAAGAGTTTCATTTATCTTGTTCATTGCTGTAACTCCAACATCTAGAATTGTGCTTGACACATAAATCATTTAATACTTCATGCAGAATTTTACTTCTGGGAGGGTAGGGAGAGCCATATTTCTTTTATAGCTCTTTCGTTCTCATGAGAGCTACTCAAGATCCAGAGTTCTATAACCTCAACTCTGTTTTCATTCTCAGGTTCCATTTTTCCCTCTGGGAATCTTTCCAAGACATAGGACCAATGGTGTGCTGGAGTTAGCCTCTATTGCCTCTTGAGAAACAGTTGTTATATTTTAGGAATTTTGTAAGAAGATTTTTAAATGTAGCCAATTATTCTGTAATATAAACTACACTTAAGTAAGTTATATTAAAAACAGAGGCAATAAATACTCAGAATTCATTACTTCCTAATTATTTTGCTACATTTTACTATTATTTATGCTTTTGAAGTTATTTACATCTATCTGCATGCTGGAAAAACTATATAATGAACTATATAATGGTGTAGCACTGGGCACTTCTTCCCAATTCTGTGTTCAGTGCTAGAAATTGACTATAGTAAGAATATTAACACCATGGAGTACAACAAATACTTCAAATAAGGGCTTTTATCCCCCCCACCCCCCAGGAGACCTAATTTTTAAGTATTTACCATCATATCACTATATAAAGTCCACCTTTTTTAAAAAAAATTTGTTTCTCAGGCTTTGATCAGAGGATAAACACAATTGTTACTAAAAATTTTTATTTTGACAAGTTTCATGCTTACAGTAGCTTGATAGAATAAATAAGCCATATGCTGTCTTTATCTCAACTCACAAACTGTTAATATTTTGTCCCAGTTGCTCTAATTTTCTCTTTCTACATAGGCATTTCACAAATCCTCCCTCTCCCACCCCCTGCTGAACCATATAAAAATAAGTTGCTGACATATGATGGACATTTGCTTTACATAACCACCAAAGTCAAGAAATTTGGCCTGTTATATAGCCAAGAAATATAACCTTGGTATAATAACCTTATCTCATATTCATCATATACCTACTCTCAAATGATGTCCAAAATGTCTTTTGTAGCTCTGATATAGAACCAATCAAAGGTCACCCACTACATCTGGTAATAATGTCTCTTTTGTCTCCTTTAATCTAGATCAGAACCCTACCTTTTTATGTTTCTGTCTTTGGTCTTTTATAATATTGACTTTTTAAAAGAGCCTAGGCTAGTTGTCATGTTGAATTTCCCAGTATCTAAATTTGATTGGTTGTTTTCTCATGCTTAGGTGATACAGTCTATTTCACATTGCATCATATCAAGAGGCATGTAATATGAGTTTGTCCTACCATATGTTAAGTTTAATTGCTTAGTTAAGGTGCTAAACACAATGCTATCCTTTGTAAAGGTGAATTTTCCCCTAAATTAATAAATAATATGTGGAAGAATATTTTGAGGTTGTCTAAATCTGTTTCCATAACTTTTTTTTTTTTTTTTTTTTTTTTTTTTTTTTTTTTT